>NC_056748.1:1052784759-1053047506 GCF_019279795.1 Protopterus annectens
TCCATGCACAAATATTTCAACAGTGATTCTTTGCAGTGGCATCCATTATTTGATTCAAGGTAAGTTAACCTTGATGTCCTTTATTAAAAAAAAAATCAATAAAAAATTTACTTTGTTATAAGTGACTTCTGGACACAAGAAAAAGGAAGGGGAAAATATAGCAATGTGGTTTGTATGTACAAAGACAAATCCAGGGACACTGCAAAAGTTTTTTTTTTTTATTGCAAACCAACCAGTGGAGTAAAAACATATGAAGGCAAACACTGCATACCAACACACTTCGCACATGTAAATCTCAATTTTTAACAAGGTAGAAGCATGAAGTGATACCTTAACACTTAAATTAATAAAGATCTAAACTGGTTAATAGTATAAATGTTTTATTCTTTAGCTCCTTGGTGCAGGACCTTACTGGATGTGATTGCAGTCAAGTAAGGCCATAGCTATAGTGCAGCAAAAAAATGTCCCCTCTAACAAAGGAAATGCTAGAGCAAAGATTAAATTATATGAGTCAAGCACCCTGCTGAGATCTGCCAATCAATGGAATTACCAGGTCAAATTACCCTCAGGACTTTGACAGCTAGGGAAGCTAAGTGTTATGGGTAGGGGAGAAGTAAATGGACTGGAATTCATTTTCTCACAAATTAGTGTCATTTAAACTAAATTAGAAAAAAAGGCAGCAGTAAACAGCACTTTGAGTGTGTTCTGTGGCATTTGCACTGTTTCTGTTTTAAGTAGTTATCCAGCAGCCGGGAATGTTACTTACACTGCTCTATTTTACTCAGTACTTTGTACGCATGCACCATCTATGAAATGACAGGAGCTTTAGGCAAACGGAGGCCTGCATGATGTAACATTTTTGAGCCAAACAATGATTTCTGGGATACTGGATGGCAACCTGATTTATCCAAACCATGTCAATATGCCAGCCTCCAGGTGGTCAGAGTCTGGAATTACATATAAAAATATTTAAAATCCTGTAAATAATCCAAGAGTGCTGTTAAAGTGTAGGAAACATCATGCCATGATGATGTTCTTCATCTCACATTGCTGCAGTCCTTACACTTGGGTAGTCCGCTGTCCTCGGTCGGCCCGAATATCAAAGTATAAGGCTGACGTTGGTCAAGGCGCATTAGACTGACATCAGGACGTCAGGGTACAAATGCGCATGACCGACGTCATATCCTCAGTCTTTTTTGCCGCATGGTCTGATGCAGAAGCAGCGTTGCAAGTGCCGTTCGGCGTTCTGAAATTTTTCGAATTCGGAGTTTCAGACCGAGTCAAAGTTGGCTAAGTACCCCGTTGGGGAATATTTTAGTTTTTTCTTGCCTCAGTGGTTTACCGGATGTCAGAAAAAGTGAATAACTGTATTTCTTGTGGGAAACAGATACCGCATAGAGATTATCATACTTTGTGTATTCCTTGCTTAGGGCCTGAGCACGACGTTGTTGGGTGTCGCTTTTGTGCTAGATTCAATAAGCGCACTATTAAGAGAAGGTTAGACTGTGCCAGGTTAGTCTTCGGGAAGCGGTGCAATTACAATATGCCGTCGGATGCTCCGACGCCCGCTTCTTCGAAGAAGCGCAAGGATAAAGCAGCTAAGTCCAGGCAAGATGAGTCGTCCGTACCGGACGCCGGTTCTTTAGAGGTGTCGGTGGAGCCGGTGGTTCCACCGGAGGTTTCTCTGGAGTCCCAGGGGGAGACCTTGTTATTGCAGGATGTGGCCTCTCAGGAGGCAGGTCAGGCTGAAGGGGCTTCTCAGGTTGCTGTACTTCCCTCCCTTCCTAGGGTGGTTAGGCCTTCTCCTTCTGTTTCCAAGGCTTCTCCCAGAGGCAGGCCAGGTTTAGCTTCAGTTGGAGTCACTCCTAGTTCTTCAGGATCTGTGCCCAAGAAGCATATGCTTAAAATGGCAGAAGATTTGATTACTTTGATTAGAGGTTCTTTGCCCCCTCCTGATAAGAGGCCTAGGGTGGAACCTGAGTTGGGGAGTTTTGAGCAGGCTTCAGATGTTTCAAAGTCTTCGGCTGAAGACTTGCAGGAGTATTCTCCTTATTCTGATTCTGATGTGGATGATTCTACCCCTTCTGCTTCTCCTCCTGAGGATTTTTCTTTTCCAGAGACTCTTCATTCCATGAGGGAGCATTTTAAGTGGGAAGGTCAGGACTTCTCTGATTCCAGGAAAAGGCTTAGGGAATTTTGTTTTACCCCAGCATAGGCCTTTGGCTATACCTCCTGTTCTGGATGTTGTGGAGGATGTGTTTGCAGAGGCTTCTCTTAATCCTGATTCTTTGCCTCCTGCTCCTGTTAAACCGGATAGGTACTATAGGGTGCCTGAAGCTCATAAGTTTCTTTTTAAGAGTCCTAGGGCGGACCCAGAAACTGTCAGTCAGGGGCCTAAGGGGGTTAAGGCTTCTGTTGTTAAAAATCCGGTTCCTCCAGATAAAGAGGCCAGGGCGTTGGATAGGTGGGGAAAGAAAGTCTATACTTCTTCCACCCTAGCTATGAGGGCTCTGAATTGCCAGTTTCACATGTTGAAATACCAAAACTGTCTACTTTCTCAGTTGAAGTCTAAGGTAGATGCTCTGGCGGAAGGTATCGAGTGTAAAGAATTACAAGATTTGGTACATGTCTCTGAACAAGTGGGTAAGCATTCTTTGCAATGTGGTTTTGATGCTGTACAGGCTTCGTCTAGGGTGGCTGCCACTGGGTCAGTTCTTCGCAGGCACGCCTGGCTGAGGGATCAGAATTTATCTGAACATGTTAAGACGAGGATTTTGGATGCTCCTTTACAATCTGATGTGTTGTTTGGCTCACCTGTTGAGGCAGTCTTAAAGAAAATGGAAGACAAGGCTAAGTCTATGCAGACTGTTAAAGATTTTTTGCAGGTTCAGCCTCCGAAGTTTAGCAGAAATTGGCCTACCAAGGGGTGGACGTATCCTTCTTATGATTCCCAGTCTAGGGGTAGGTCTAGACGTGGTAGGGGCAGAGCTCAGGGCTCTTTCAGGCCTAGAACAGGGAGTTCACCTGCACAGTCTTCTGGTGAGGGTAGGGGTCAGTCCTTTCGTAAACAGACCCAATGACCTACCTTTTCAGCTGCCAGAGCCTGCTCGTCTGGCAGCACCTTTGGGAGGAAGGTTGGCACTTTTCAAGGAAAATTGGAGTATAATTACCCAAGACAGATGGGTATTGGATATCATACACCGAGGTTACAGGTTTTATTTCCATACCTTGCCTTCTTTCAAAGGCATGCCAGACGTTCCTCCTCAACAAAGAATAGAGGCTCACAAACAAATTTCTCTGCTGCTCCAAATAGGGGCCATACAACCGGTCCCTCTGTCAGAAGTGGGCCTAGGATTTTATTCTCGCCTGTTCCTAGTACCAAAGAAGGGGAACACGTGGAGGCCAATTTTGGATTTATCCATCCTCAACACTTATCTGGACATTCCCAAGTTCAAAATGTTGACGTTACAACAGCTTTTACCTCTGCTGGGCAAAGATCACTGGATGGTGACTCTGGATCTCAAGGAGGCTTACCTTCATGTTCCTATCAGGCTAAGTTGCAGGAAGTATCTACCTTTTCGGCTGGGACTTCTCATTATCAGTTCTCTGCATTGCCCTTTGGCTTATCTACTGCGCCCAGAGTGTTCACGAAGGTTCTGGCTCCAGTGATAGCTTTCTTCAGGCTAAAAGGAATACAGATCTATCCTTATTTGGACGATTGCCTGATTCTGGCTCAAGGGAAGGACGAACTTCTTCATCATGTACATTATGTGATAGCAGTGCTAAGATGCCTGGGGTATTCTGTGAACGAAATAAAGTCCAGTCTAGTACCCTCTCAGGACATGTGCTTTCTGGGTGTGAGACTGAATACAGCATCCCAGATGGCCTTTTTGACCCCGGACAAACAACAGAATCTTTCTCTTTACTTCCATCAATTGTCTCATCAGTCCAGGCTGACTGCAAGGACAGTCCTTCAAGCCTTGGGGTTCATGGCATCTTGTATTCTGGTGCTTCCCAATGCCATGGTATCTCAAAAATTTATGGACACAGCACTGCCAGGATATGGACACTGTCATTCAGATAATACCTTGCATTCAAAAGGAATTTTTGTGGTGGGCTCAGGAATGTCACCTAAACAAGGGACTCTCTGTGACCCGGCCAGAGGCGAGTCAGATTCTAACGACAGATGCCTCAGGCAAAGCTTGGGGAGCTCATCTAAATGGAAAGTGGATACAAGACAAGTGGCCTGCCAGACTTCTACATCTACATATCAATCTGAAGGAGATGTTAGCAGTCCAATTTGCATTAATAGCTTTCAAGGATTTACTTCTTCCAGGGCAGGTGTTGATTCTAACAGACAACACAACTGTCATGTGGTACATCAACAAGCAAGGGGGAACACATTCTTATCCTCTGTGCAGACAAGCGATGGTTTTGTGGGAGACTGCTCTCAGTTTACAGCTAAATCTTCAGGCAAGGTTTCTGCCGGGAGCACAGAACTCCTTAGCAGATGTGTTGAGCAGACAAATAATGGATCCCCACGAGTGGAAATTGGATCCTCAAGTTTTTCAGAAATTGACAGTGTCATGGGGAACTCCAGACATAGATCTGTTCGCTTCTCCACTAAACTACCAGCTGCCACAGTTTTGCACAAAAAGTTTTCATCCCACAGCCTGGAAAGTGGATGCTCTTTCATTCAATTGGAGCAATCTTCATGTGTATGCCTTTCCACCTCTGCCTCTCCTCCCAAAGGTACTTCTGAAGGTCAGACAGGACAAACCAAAGATGATTTTAATAGCTCCAGATTGGCCTCGACAACATTGGTACCCACTACTGAGAAATCTGGTACGGGAGCCTCCATGGCCCTTACCTTTGATTCCACACCTACTGTCTCAGGAGAACAGTCATTTACTCAATGTCAAACTTCACTCTCTTCACCTGACAGCCTGGCATATTCTGTTTTAAACCCTGGAGGGTTTCAGCTTCCACAGCAAGTTTTGAATGTTATTTTGGAGGCCAGAAGGCCTAGTACAAGGAAAGTGTACGCAGATAAATGGAAGAGATTTTTATTTTGGAGTGCAGCAAAAGCATTTGATGTTTCTAAGCCTAATTTAAGTGTGGCTCTTCAATATCTTACTGAGTTACTGGACAAAGGTTTGTCCTTCTCTTCTATTAAGATTCATGCTGCAGCAATTTCTGCTCACTATGATTGTGACCCACCATTGTTTTCTCATCCTTTGTTTAAGCAATTCCTTAGAGGGGCAAAGAATATAAGACCCCCACGAAGAGCTCCTACTCCTGCTTGGGATCTCAATTTTGTGTTGGAGAAACTTACTCTACAACCTTTTGAGCCTGCAGCTACTGCTGAGTTGAAATATTTATCATGGAAGACTGCTTTTTTGTTAGCCATTACTTCTGCGAGAAGGGTTTCTGAATTACAGGCCCTTATGGCAGTTGAGCCTTTCTTAATTTTCCATAAGGATAGGGTATCTTTACGTACTAATCCTTCCTTTATGCCTAAAGTGGTTTCTAGTGTGGCTTTAAACCAAACTATTCATTTGCCTACCTTTTATGCAAACCCCCAAAATAAAGGGGAAAAGATTTTGCACACTTTGGATATACACAGGCAGTTGCGATATTATTTGAGCAGAACTAAAGGGTTCAGGCAGTCTCAGCAGTTATTTGTTTCTTTTGCTTTGAGTTCTCAGGGCAAGCCTGTGTCAAAACAAACTATTTCTAGGTGGATTGGGTTTTGCATTGCTTTCTGTTATTCCCATCATGGCAAGGAGGTTCCAGCTGGGATTAGGCCTCATTCCACCAGGGCTACTGCCACGTCAACAGCTTTTTTAAGGGGGGTGGCAACTAAAGATATCTTGGAGGCAGCTACTTGGAGTTCAGTGCATACTTTCTCTAAGCATTATCACCTTCCACTTTATTCTAAATCTAGGGCTGGTTTTGCCACTGCTATTTTACAGGGCATTTTGGCAGCTCCTGTTTCTTTATAGTTGTGCCATCCTCCCTTACCTCTGCTTTGGGATTCTACCCAAGTGTAAGGACTGCAGCAATGTGAGATGAAGAACATAGTACAGTTTTGTACCTACCATAAATGTAGATGTTCGAAGATCCACATTGCTGCAGTCCAATTTACCCTCCCTCCTTCCCCTCTGTAGTTAGAGGTGGTTGTGTGGGTTGGTTTGTAAATATTGTGTATAGTGTACATATTATTAGTGCCAGGGTGGTTGGTTGTTTGTTTGTTGTCTTTGGTTTTTTGACCTTTCTTGTTAGGGTCTTCTGACATCTGGGGCAAGAAAAGACTGAGGATATGACGTCGGTCATGCGCATTTGTACTCTGACGTCCTGATGTCAGTCTAATGCGCCTTGACCGACGTCAGCCTTATACTTTGATATTCGGGCCGACCGAGGACAGCAGACTACCCAAGTGTAAGGACTGCAGCAATGTGGATCTTCGAACATCTACATTTATGGTAGGTACAAAACTTTACTTTTTAAACATGTTTTTTGAGTCTGTGGGTGCGGTGCTCCTGTATGAGAGATGCACATGCATTGTCATTGAAGGTAAAAATGTAATACGCATAAACTATGACATCAGGATAGTCAGCAGTCCACCACACATATCACACCTCCCCATGACCACACAGACATCAGAGTCGACAGCAATGCACCACACATCACACCTCACCATGACCATTTGGAGATCAGAATTGTCAGCAGTACACAACATATATCACACCTCACCAAGGCCACCAAAATATACATATCTATCATATGCTGAGGTTTTAAAGATTAACTTGCTTAAACCTTAATTCATTGGCACATATGTGGTGTGGAATGTTACAGTTGTAGCAGCCGACACATATCCTTACATTCAGAGCACCTTCTAAACAATCAAATTAAAAGCATAAGAAAAACAAATGTAAGTATTTTATGAACAATAAAAGCTATCAAAACTGTACAAATAATGTTATCAGAAAGTATCCTTTTACAGCAATAATAGTCTTCATAGTCTTTCCATAAATAATATATTATAATGCACAGAAACCCAGAGATACATTTTTTGCAAAATTTTCATAAACAGATTGTCATACCTTGTAAACTATACAACCTAGATATATTTTGTTGGAACACTTTTGTTAACCAGACATGAGCTTTGACATAACAACAAGAAATTCTTCACTGGATGCATGTTTATTGTGATATTTACCGAAATATAAAAGCATATGCTTTGTTGTATAATTAGCAATATAAATAATACTGAATATCTCTCAAGATTTGCAGCGTACAGTACAAATATTAAAGAGTTTCCTTCTGCAATATCTAAGGTTTCACCTGATGTCATGTTTGCAATTCACTTTGTGTTTTGAAGTATTATATACTTATGGAAGTATTGGTTAATGCCATAATTACTAACAAAAAAACTTGCAGTATCTCCAGTATAATGTGATATGAATGGAGATTTATTGTTTCCCACCATAGCATTCACACTATATCCCTCAATAGCATGTAGGCCTTTAAGTTATGAAAATATGAACTTAAATATGAATACATGAATAAGAAGTGGCAAAAAGTAATTCATTTTGCTACTGTGGGACGTCCTACATTAACAATCTTGGTGCAATTTTGTAAGTATTCCTTGCCCTTTCTAATACTGTCTATTATTAGCTGGTATGTTACTTTGTTAGAGAAGCCAGGCCTAAAAAGTGTGGATGTCAGAAGGAGCTATGGGTGTTAACTGGACAAGGCATTGTAGGTTTGAATGAGTTAAAAGCCTCCAAAATTAATACAGACACAAAGCACACTGATCAAGATATGAGCAAGATAAGTATACAATATTGCATAGCACAAAGGACTCCCAAAGTCACATATTCTGAGCCCTTAAGGCATTCATCTACCCAGCTTAAACATTCTAGTTATAGGCGACTCCATTAAGACGTACAAATGTACCTCTTTCCAGGTTGAACAAGGATAGAGTGTCTGTAAGTTGCTTGTCTGGTTCCAGAATCCCTCTGATCACACACACTCCAGTCCTTGAACAAGTACTGGTATAGCTCTGTGATTGTACATGTGTGTGTCAGTGAGTCAAGATGTACCTGCCTGGACTATATGGCGAGAGATATGACAAAGCTCTCAAACTGTGCATCCCAGGCAGGTGTGATTCTGGTAGTGAGCAGCATTCTTACCTTCTCCAAGGCTGATGCCACAGTATGAGCAAAAAATAATCAAGTTCACAATAATTGGTCAAGTATTTGGTGTCATTCAAAGGGGGGGGGTCTAATAATTGTCAGCCTGGACAGATGTGATCGACAGACCACACTGCTTCACCAGGGATGGCCTGTGTCTGTCCTCTGTAGGGTTTTGGTTATTGGTAAAGATATTGTCAACCTCCATAGTGCCCTTTTGTATACGTACCACCATGGCAAAGGAGAATGCGAAGGTGTTCCTCATCAATGCTAGGAGTCTTTTTGGGAAAAAAGAAAACTTCACTCTCTACAAGGCCTCCACATGTCTGTGTTGCGACTGAGAGATTAGAAGATAACAATCTGGCTGTACAAAGCTATAATGCCTTCCACACATTTAGATCAGCTAGAGCTCAGGAAGGGAGAAAAGGTAGATGTCTCAACCTTCATCCAGAAGAGGATCACATCAAGACTGGTAAAGCAGCATGATATAGTAGAGCTTCTACATGTCCAAATAACCATCATAAAGGTCCCCTACCACATATAAGATAACTGTAGAACTCTCTCTATGACCCCAGAAAGCCACAATGCCTATTTACATTAACTGGAATCATTCATTTATAAACACAGTACCATTTTCCAAAGTGATCTGATCTATCCAGAAATACGTACATACGTACATACATACAAACAAATATTTCAAGCACGAGTATTAATGCCCTTCTAGCTTGCCAATATACCTTAACACTTGTTCCCATAATAAGTATCCAGGCTGTTCTTAAAAATATCTAAACTAGTACGTGCTTTGATGTAATTTGGTAGCCTGTTCCATGCATCGGCTACTTTGTCAGAGAAACCAGTTAGTACAGTTCTCATGCCTATACAATCTTCTACATAGGTTGTCTGATGATTCTCTATTACTTTTTGATAACTCCAACCATTTCCAAAGGTAGCTGTCTCTAAATGCCCTATGTACTTGAGTAAGATCTCCTCTTGGATATGTGTAAGAGACGATGTACAGGTTCAGATATGATAACTTAAATTTTCACATCCATGGATGCTCTTGGTATATTTCCGCTGAACTCTTTCCAGTTTACTCATGCTTGTTTTCTTATAGGGTTTCAATATTGTTATTCTATACTCAGGTTTGGGGTCTAATGTAACTAATAAACAATGACTTCATCATTTTTTATTTCCTACACTTTATAAATCTTTTTATACAACCTATAGTTCTATAACTATCATTAACCAATTGGCTGATATGATTAGAAAAACTCTTGGCTGAATATACCCAGGTCCTTAAATGAATCTACAATTTCAATCGCTCTGTGCTGTATTAAATATTCACTTTTCAATTTATGTCTCCCAAATCTCACTTGCTTAGTTTTTAATGTGTTTGTCAGCATATTATTCTCCTGTGCTCATATGGTCAATTCAGTCAAGTTATTTTGCAGACATGCCTTATCTGTAACACATGCATATAGACTGAAGAATACCTCAGATGAAAAAGCTACATCTGAAAGATACGTTCTAAACAAGTAAGGGCCTAGGACAGAGCCGTGTGGGACACCCTGATTTTACCTGTCCAGTTGCTGTATGATACTTGCTATATCATATTTGTAAGCCTTGCAGCTATCCATCTTATCAAGAGTACATCAGTACCTAGCTCTACTAATTTATTGATCGTTGTTTGGTGTATGACCCTGTCAAATGCTGAAGGTAAATCTATATAAATGACATCACAGCACAATTTTTCATTCATAGCTGCTGTTATATTGTTATAGAACATCATGTTACAGGTGGTAATAAATCCATTTTCAACATCTAATTCACCCTCACAACCACTACTAGCACCCAAAATCACCTGCAGGTCACCAAATTTAACAATGAGGCAGGAAAATCTGTCTACAGCCACTTGATCTCTAAACTCTGGAACTCCCTTCCTGCCCATTTAACATCCAACAACTCCATCACTCAATTTAAGAAACTCCTTAAAACTCATTTCATGAACAAGGCTTTGCTCCTGTCTCACCCCTGGATAACACACTCTAGTATATAGCTAATCTCTCTGCACCACACTAAAATATGCTACCTTCTCAGCCTACTCATAGTCCTAATATTACTACAGGATAGGAAATGTTTGCTGGCATGTTGAGAGCATTACTAACTGCTCATCTATTTGTCTAGTAGCTACTGTAATGAATTCCATGTATGGCTCCTCATAATTATGAATGTGTTTACACTGTCTTACCTGTTGCTCTCATAATTACTCAAGAGTGTATATTTGATGTGTCACTTAGTTTCACAATGTTAGTTTGCCTGTAATGAAGGTCACAAGTAATGACTTTTAATGTTAAAAATGAATGTAGTTGGAGCTTTTCTCCCCGGGCCTCCACTGAAAATGGACCTGTATCCAGTTGGATTCTCCCGGTTAACAAATGTAAAATAAAATAAATAAAAATAGATATAGGTTCATAGGTTCATACTAGGCTATCTGCCCAAGGGCATTTATAAGCCTAGCCCATAGTTATTTGGCTTTCGCCACCCCTTTAGTTTGAATAAAACTATGCCTATTATTTTGCTGTGCCTCTGTCAAGCAGTGACACTGAAGTAATCCCTGGGGTATATCTGCGATCCCCCATCCATTGGTCAAGATTCCTCTTGAACAAGGCCAGCGAGGTGCTCTGCCTCACATGTACCGGGATTTTGTTCCACAGCATAGGGAGTCTCTGGGTGATGAATCTGTCCCTCCAGCATGTTCTATTAATAGCCGTGTCAAGGTTTAAGTCTCCCGCCCTTGTGGTTCTGAGGGATCTAGATTTTTTGAGGTGAAGCATATTCATCAAATCAGGGTTTGACATGGCCTTATATGTCAGGCACAGGTCACCTCTGAGCAAGCGGTATGAGACTGAATAGAGCTGGAGTTCTTTCAGTCGGGCAGCATAAGACATATTTTTGAGACCCTTTATCCTTTTGGTGAGGAACTTTTGGGGCCTTTCCAGCTGCTGCAGGTGTCTGGTCAGATGCATGCTAATAAATGGTTTCAAGTCCCAACTTATCCAGTTCTGACAATAACATATCCAGTACTACCTTCTCCATTATTTTTCCACAACAGAAAAGTAGACTTAAGGGTCTATATGACTGTAGGTTTGTCCTACTCCCCTTTCCCTTAAAGACAGGTTTAATAATTGCATGTCTACAATCTTGAGGAATCTCCCAATGTTTATATGATCTAGTGAATAATAGATATAATGGTACACTAAGTTCTTGCTGAAGTGTTCTCAGGTCATTGTTACTGATGCCATCTCCTCCCTGTGCTTTGTTTGGACTATGAAACCTACACCACCACCAATACACAGATTCCCAGACTTGGTCAGTGCACATGCCTTGAAACAATTAGAGAGAGTACCAAATAGGGAGAACATCATCTTGGATGTTTTCCTTGCTAATTTGGTGGCATCTTGCACCATCCCTTGTGCATCTTCGGCACTTGTTAGGTTTGATCATAAAGTTATCTCCTTTGAAATAAAGCTGAAATTGAGAGACCCTCTCTACCTGCAGTACCTTTTGAAATTTCTTCAAGACCAAGTCACTACTCCTAAGTGGTACATTGATGAGCCTCAAATCTAAACCAAGCCCAGGTAACTCTACTGTGTATGTAGACATATGCCACCACACTATACCAGCATTCAAACAACAACTAACTACAGCTGTGCCCTGTAGGAACAAATACACGGCAAACCCCAGAAACAAACACACTTGGTGGAACCATAATATCAGCAAGCTTTACAGTAAAAGGAAAGAGAATTTTGGCCAAAGCCAAGAAGATTAATTCCCAGAATGAAATAAATTGGAGCTTAATAATATCCACCAAAGCCAAGTTGAGGCTAAAATAGCCACCGAGCCAAAGCTGCTCTCAAGACTTTTTTAGTTATGTTTGAAAAGTCAGAAGCATAATGGAGCAGTGCGTTGAGCTATAGTTCGCATTGTTACATACGCTGAGGCTGAAGATGTAGCTAGCTTACTGGCAAATAAATTCATCTCAAGTTTTACTTCTCCTTCCCCTCCATGGGGCCCACATGATATACTCGAAAGTGGCTCACCTCCAGCCATCACACAAGACCAAGTCCTGAAAGTGCTGTCAAAAGCTTAAACTACTGGATCAGTGGGGCCTGACAGTATATCAGGACAGATCTTAAACAGTATGAAACATGATTCAGCTACCCCTCCCAACAGTATTGCTTAGCCTCAGCATCCATACAAGCTGTGTACCAAGTGAATGAAGGACAACTGCAGTCATGTACTTGCATAATACTGGACCTACCACATACCCAGGAAATTTTAAACCCTTAAGTCTGGCCAGCTTTAAGTGCATAGCCATGGAAGTACCTTGTGGATCTACTCAATAAGGACATGGGGGATGTATCAAAGGGAAAGTCTGGCTTTCTCAGCCTAATGGACTTTGAAAAGGTCACCAAAGCAATGGATGAAGGTACAATGATACACATTGTATGCCTTGACCTGGCTGAGGTTTTAATTCAGTCCCATATTTAGACATAGTAGAAAAGGGAAAAAACAACCTATATTACCAGCTGGATCACAGATGGGATGCAGGAGATCTACAGGAGATCAAAATAGGAGATCAAAACAAGAAAAGCTTCAGTCCGGAGTGGAGTCCCTGCAGGGTTCAGTTTTGGGACCTGTCCTGTTTCACATCTATTTCTCTGAAGTAAAAGCCAATACCAAATGGTTGCTGACTACATTTGCAGATGACTGTAAGCTGGGAGGAGAGAATGAATCCCCAAATGACTTAGCCATCTTGTAGGAGGTTTTGTCCCAAACATAACAGGTGCCAGAATAACGGACTGAAACTAAATGCCAGAAAATGCATTATTGTATTGTTTGGAAGTCGTCTTCCTGGGAAAATACAAGTTTGACAATATACCTCTTAGATTTGACTAATTTGTTTAGGGTTTGGGAACTACGGTAACCTAACTTTTAACCGTAATAACACAAAAGGTTAGCAAAACGCTGCAAACACCAAAAAGATGCCAATCCTTGTTGAAGTCCCAAAAAACCACTGCTCGAACAAAGGGGAGTTAGAAAAAAACACTTTAATCCACACGAATACTGGAACAACACACCCTTGAAACAACGTACAGTTCTTCTCTGGTTGACACAGCCTTTAAACAACATGCAGTTCTTCCCTGGTTAGCATCTTAGAGACACAGTTTCAGAGCAGCTCTTGGTCAATTCTGATTTTTTTCTTAAACACAAACTTGTCTTTGCTTTGGCTCATTAGCAGCAGTACAAAAGAACTGCCTGCTAAGATGCTAACCAGGGAAGAACTGCATGTTGTTTAAAGGCTGTGTCAACCAGAGAAGAACTGTACGTTGTTTCAAGGGTGTGTTGTTCCAGTATTCGTGTGGATTAAAGTGTTTTTTTCTAACTCCTTTGTTCGAGCAGTGGTTTTTTGGGACTTCAACAAGGATTGGCATCTTTTTGGTGTTTGTAACTTTTAACCGTGTCCAGTATCATAAGAATGTTTTTCTATAATGTGCAGCTTATAAATAAATGGATTGTGACCAGATCTAGGGTTGTCATTGTCTCCCTTTACTTGGCCCTCTTTAGGCCAAGTTATCTGTTTGGACACATGCAACAAATGGAATGCCACAGAGATGCCTTATTAAAAGGGTCCAAGGCCTACGCAATATAGCCTGCACAGACTGCCTCAAAGCCATGTCACTGTACTTGCTATCCTACAGACTGCTAAGAGGTGACTGTGTCTGACATACAAGGCATCCTCTGATCCAATAATGACGGACCCACTGCACATCAGCAGTACAAATGGCATCAAAACATTTGCTCCAGGGATCTAAACAACTTCTTAATGTCAACAGAATGGTTTAGAGGGAGAGGTATATCTCAGAGAGGATACCCTGCTCTGGAATGGACTCCTCATCCATGTCAAGCAAAGCTTCCATATTCAAGTTCAACTTGGATCTATAGATGAGTAATAGAAAGTTTATCCCAGGACTGTTTCCTGTGCTGCTAGTGCATAGAGGCAGCTCCAAAATGCTTTCCCCAACATGGGTCCTGTCATATTATCTATGCTATGACCCTTATTATTCTCACTAGGATTAATATAGAATTCTTGACCATGAGATGAGCAAGGCCAATCTTACACCAAATGGGATAGGTTAATTCAAGCATTAAAAGGGAAATTGGCTAGGCTTCAAATGGCCTGTGAGGACAGTACTTAGTGGCTGCGATAAGTCAATCCATCAGAAGAACTACTACAGTTACTATGTTTCTTATTTTTTGTGTAGGAATGGATAGCACTTCCAATACTGCAATATCTGCCAAAGCTTTATTTAGCCCCCCCCCCAAAAAAAAAGAAAAAAACTTGCAGGGTTGGTTTCATTCCTTTCATGAATACCTTAAGCAGAAGTGACTTGAGGTCTTAGCCCTGTCAACTATGACAGCTGCTGGGTCATCTTCCTCCTCTGACCCCCCCCCCCCAAAAAAAAAAAAATAAAAGCATGAAGGTGGCATAAAGGACTGTCAGAGACATGATGTAGGAGCTTAATCACTTCAGGGGTGCCATTTCAGGTGAGGTGCTTTTTCAGATCGTGCCATTGATACCTGCACTTCCACAGTCCTGTTGTGATGCCCCATAGGAAGCTGCCCCATCTGAGTAACAGGGCACAACTTCTTGGACAAATCCTTTGTAAGGTTTTCTTTAAACTCTTTTCCCAGAGCATGTGCAGAGGAAGCCACTTTGTTGTTTCAGAGGTGGAAGGTAGGATCTGCATGATTTTGATTTAAGGAAGATAAGATTGAAAGGGTCAGTGTGGCAGTCTAGCCTTCTTGTGCAGAGCCTAGAACTTCCAGTGAGGCTGTTTGAATGAACCCTACTCAGAAAATTAAACCTCTTTCTCCCTCTCCACATCCTGACAGGCATCACCAAGACTGGTGCCTGCAGGTATGTCCATTCTCCCCTTTCTACCCACGCTTCCCGTAAGCAATTGCTCAACCAGGCAAAAGATCTGTTGAAACCTTTACTGTCCCTGCAGCCAGACAGTGATATTCAGTGTTATGAGTCCCCTTTTCCAAAAGAAAGTGGAACCATTCTCCTGTACAGGTAGAATAGTCCTCAAAAGGTAAGGAGGAACTAGATTTCTCCGATGTCCTCACCTTTGGTTTTGATAGTGACACCAACGGCACCCCTCCTGTAACTCCCCCTTTGAGGGGATGTTATTGAAGAAATCTTCACCAGGATGAAGGATTTCTTCAGATGGTACGGTTTGAGACTCATGTGAGGTATGAAAAGATATTTTAATTTATTGGCTCTGGATATAGGATGCACTGAAACCAGTGGCCATTCTAGGACTCTAGAATGCTATCCTTGCAGTCTTCTAGCAAAATTGACCATTGAGATCCTGCACTTAAACTAGATAGGTGCTGCTGGATGCAAGACACTGAAAGTCTTCTACAGTAATTCAGTGGTTGGATCCAGCTGTAGTGTCATAGGATTCAGAGAAAGGGTTCAAGTTTATTCCTGCTTCTAACACCTTTTTCAGTGTCAAAGAAATCATGGCTTTAGACAGATTTGGGAAGAAAGTCTGCTACTGTGGTCTTCAGAGCTATTAACTGCCAGACACACAAGACCAAGTTCCAGCTGGCTGTCCTGGATCACAGAGGAGAGGCATTTAGTTGATGTCTTGAGGGTGACCTAGGGCAGAATTGCGAAACCTCACACAGATTGCTAGTCAGGTGGCAAAACCTGCCATTAACTGTGGTTGTGATGGTATTGGTGCATGGGCTTTGTAATTAGGAGTCATGCCTGCCTGTCCTGCAAGGGACTGTCAAGGCGCAGCTCTTTAATGCCCCCTTTGATGAGACTTGCTCTTCAAAGGTAAAGCCTGCGAAGTTAGAATGGATAAAAAAAGGAAAGGCTATGCATGGCTTAATGTAGCTTTATTTTGTTGAATGTTTTTGTCCCTAAAGCATCGTCCACTACTGGAAACCTGCCCTCATTCGCCAAGTTTACCGATCCTGATTGGTCCCCCTCCGGACTTTCTGTGACCCATGTTCTGGAAGAGATTATGGCATCCCAGAGCAGCAGCATATTGCTGCCTAGGAGTTTTTATTGTGCTATAAATTCCCTTCTCTTGTACACACCCATATTCTCTAGGGATGAACGTGTGTGTAATAGGCATGTTGCTATATCATCTTGTATTGGGTGTGGCTCAGCCAGTGCCCTGCCTCTGTGGAGACGAGGTCCACATGGTTGTGTCTGCCTCCCAAAAGAGTTCAGCCGTAAGTCATGGCTTCTGTATTGGGGTGCATACACTCATCCTCCCTTGAGAGAACCTCATATGCCTCACAACTAATTGAACTGGGGTCACCTGCACCATAGGTTTAAAGCAGCTTTTTTAACCCCCTCCCACCATGACATGGTATTGACAGAAAAAATCTTCCAACCTTAGCCTCATCCATTACAAACTAGGTAAGAGTAAACAACCTTACGGAACGAATATTTTAAGAAAAGATCTCTGGGGACACTAAGGGGTGGCCTGGTAGGCCTAGTGGCCCATTCACTAATAGGGAGCAGCCATGATTTTGTGGCTTCCCTCTCCTCCAACCCACTAACCCAATCCAGCCAGCTGTCTCATTCCCGCCAACAAATTTCTGTGAATGAGAGTATGTAACAGTAGACTGTTGGATCCTTCAGATCATTATGAAAAAGATAAGACTCTAGTGGGTAAAAATTCCTCTTATGTCAGGAATAACTTCTGTACCAAGAGACCAAGAAAATCTAATGTGGAATGTCATTTTCAGGCTTTCTAAACTCGTAGTCAGAGACAGTTACCCTCCACAAAAAGTCTTTCATTCTTGGTTTCAAGGAAAAAATGTGACACCCATGTCCTCAGCCTCTCAAAGCTAAACGCCTTTTTGAAGGTACAAAAGGTCATAACCTTGACCCTTTAGACCCTCTTGCATCCCAGAACTGGGATGGTTACAGTGGATCTTCATATACCTGTTGACAGGGACCATTTACCTCCAGTGGTCTCTCCATTCCATCCAGGGTCTTTACAAAATGTGTGGTGCCAGTAACTACCTTTCTTTTTGTATCAAGGGCATTCATATATATTACTATATTTGGATGTCTGTCTCATTCAAGCATTCTTGCAGTAAGAGGTAGACAGGACCTTGACTTTTACTGTGGATCTCCTCCAGATGCTTGGGCTCATCTTGACCGTCAGACATCAAGCCTGGTATCCTTCCAGAGACTGATCTTCCTAGGCTCCCCTCCTATACGGTGATATTCCTGGACTCCCAAATAGACACAATGTACAGAGAGCCTTCCTGGTAATAAGGAAACCTACCAAGCATACTTACTTCACTTAGCCCAGAAGGAGACCACAGGAAGGGAGTACCTGAAGGCTGTAGGATAAAGTGTCTCGGCTGTCCTCAGGACACCTCTTGTCAGGTGTCACACGAGACATGAGGTGTCCTGAGGAAAAAAATAATTCTAATTTTCCCCTTCATTGCCAAAGAGCTAGAATGGTGGAACAGGTCAAGTAGTTTCAAATTGGTAAATGCCAACCATAAATAATCCAAGCAACAATGGATAACACCAATATACAAACACAAGATGGTCTACCTCACCGTCACAGCTAGCTCTGAGAATCAGCGTGCAGGCTATACTCGAATAAGACAAGGAAAAAGTATAACAGGGAGGTAATTTTAAAGCAACATTAAGTAAAAAAGAAAGCATCTGCCAGGTTTTGACAGATGCTGCAAAAGAATCTGGTATCAACGAATATATTTCTTTTAACCTTTCTTAATGTTGCGTTGATTCCTTCCCAAATATATGTTGTATTATTCAATTATCTTTTCCATACATATGTTTATCAAACATAAGTATTTAGTATAGTATGTGTTTTAGGTGAATTATTAGATTGTAATACATTTTTTATAATATTTTATATTAGGTACATTTGAATATGTTTTTATATACAGAAGTATTTATCGTGTAGTAGTTAGGGCTGGATCAGTTGTGTATGTTGGTTTCATCAAATGAGCACTTGCACTTTAAAAGAAATTTAGTACTCAGAATGGTGCCAAAAAGATTTTAAAAGGACTATTTTCTGAATAAATCAGCTGATGTTCATCGTGCATACAGCTGCAGTAATCACAGATGGGTTTTCTGCCATCAGGCGGGTCCTCGGTCGGCCGAATTCCAAAGTCTAGGTCCGGCGTCGGTTGTTGTTGCTTTCTTTCCTGACGTCAGTGCGACAGGGGTATATAAGACACAGCCGACACCATTTTCTTCAGTCTTTTTTGCCGCGCGGTGCCCGAAGCAGAAGCAGTTCGCAAGTGCCAGTCGGCCAGCTCCTGAATTTACGAAAAATTGGAAACCGAAGTCTTCTTTAAAGCTAAGTACCCCATTGGGGAAACTTTTCTTGCCTCAGACCGATGTCAGACAAAGTTAACAATTGTATTTCTTGTGGGAAGCAAATACCGCATAAGGATTTCCATTCCCTCTGCATACCTTGTTTAGGCCCAGACCACGACGTCTTGGGCTGTCGCTTTTGCGCTACTTTCAATAAATGCACTATTAAGCGTCGGGCGGAGTTTGCCCAACACTTTTTTGGTAAAGCCTTTGATTATAAAATGTCGTCGGAGACTCAGACTACCGTTTTGTCCAAAAAACACAAGGACCGACAGGCGAGGTCCACAGTCTCCGACACCACGCCAAAACCGGCTACACATGGTCCGGTTCTCAGCGAGATGCCTATGCAGCCCCTGACTACCGACGACACTTCTTTGGCGGTGTCTTCTGTAACCGAGACCGCAGGTACCTCGGCCCATATCCAGACTACAACCACCGAAGCCACTGTGAGTGTTGAGCCTCCTAATGTGGACAGGTCCACTACCACCCATGGTGTCTTTAGACCCTCATCTTCCTTTTCCATTAAGGCCTTTACTAAGTCCAAATCAGCCATGCATCCCAAGAGGCCTGTTGCACAGGGCCCATCTCTAGGCCCCATGCCTAAAAAGCAGATGCTTAAAATGGCTGAGGATTTAATTACTCTTATCAGGGGTTCCCAACCCCCTCCAGACAAGAGACCCAGAGTGGAGGAAGATTCTCCCTCTTCTGACCAGGGCTCCATTTTTTCAGAACATTCTGATGTAGAGGAACACTTGTACTCCCCTTTTGAAGATTCTGATGCAGAGCAGTCCATTCCGTCTGTATCTCCCCCAGAGGATTTTTCTTTTGGGGAAACCTTGCACACCTTGAGGGAACACTTCCATTAGGAAGGCCAAGACTTTTCTGATTCCAAGAAAAGACTTAGGGAATTTCTTTTGTTACCTCAACACAGACCTCTGGCGATACCTCCTGTCTTGGACATACTTGATGATGTTTACTCGGAGGCTTGCCTTAATCCGGATTCCCTGCCTCCTGCCCCAGTCAAGCCTGATAGGTACTACAGAGTTCCTAACTCGCACCAATTTCTTTACAAAAGCCATAATGCTGACCCTGGAACCATTTCTCAAGCCCCCAAGGGAATGAAGGCCTCTACTGCTAAGAATCCACTACCTTCCGAAAGAGAGTCTAGATCCTTAGAAAGGTGGAGAAAACGGGTATATACCTCGGCCACCCTAGCCATGAGGGCCTTAAATTGTCAGTTCCATATGCTTAAATATCAGCAGTTTCTGTTATCACAATTAAGAAATTAAATGTCTCAACCTGAACAACCAGATTTGAAGGAGTTGCAGGATATGATGCATAGTGCAGAAAAAGTGGGTAAACACACCTTACATTGTGGCTATGATGCCTTAGAGGCCTCAAGTAGAGCTGCTGTTACAGGATCAGTCATTCGTAGACATGCCTGGCTTAGGGAACAAATCTTGCCTGATCATGTTAAAGCTAAACTACTAGATGCTCCTTTACAAAAGGATGTACTATTTGGTACTAATGCTGAGGAGATACTACGGAAAATGGAAGAAAAAGCTAAATCTATGCAAACTGTCAAAGCTTTTCTACAGGTTCAACCACCACGTTTTAGCAGAAATTGGTCTTCTAAAAACTGGTCCTTTCCAGCCACGGACAAGCCCCAAAGAGGTAGATACAGGCGCACAAGGGGCAGAGGACAATCTCAAGGATCATATAGAGGCAGACAATGGCAAACTCCAGCACCAAGAGGTGGCGAAGACAGTGCACAACAATACAGGAAACGAACCCAATGACTTCCTCCTAGTCTCAGCTGGCAGCACCCTCGGGAGGAAAGCTGGCATTATTTACAAGAAATTGGCATATTATCACAACAGACAAATGGATCCTGGACATTATAAACAGAGGCTACAGATTTCATTTTCACACTCTTCCAAAAATGAGAGGCATGCCAAACCTGCCACACAATCAAAAGTCAGAGGCACAAATACAAATTTCAAAGCTCATGGACATGAAAGCTGGGCTTTGTCTTGGTTCCTGTTTTCTCCATTTTCCTTGTTTGGTCAAGGGGTAGTTTCTTTACTCACTAGTGGGAGTAGGGAGTACTGAGCTGCCTGTTTGTCCTCAGAGGAGTGGTTTAAGGCAGTAACTTGTAGTTTATTGGCCATTTTGGGTCATTTCCTGTCTTTTCCAGCCCCCTGCTATAAAGCACGCTTTAGCGCGATTTAGCGCGGAGTTGCCACTGTTGCACACTAGGGCAGCACCGGTTAAGCAGGTTTAAACTATTCGGGCTACCTAAAGTCCACTCTTCAAATTTTCCCTTGAAACTACCTTCCTCGACCTATGCTACTGATCTAATCCGCGTATCCTATAACTAAAAAGATCATCTCTACTTGACTCTAAGTAGACTATTCTCTATCTGTTAAACCTAGCACTTGCTCCTACAGTACTTATTACCTTGATACGGCACTCTTATAGATAGCACCCCAAAAAGGCAACCCCCATTTCTCGGTCACCTACATCCGCCGGAATTTTTTTTAAAGTTTTTGTCTATCCTTCTAGCATGTCGAGGGATCAGTTGCTAGTGTCCTCTCCTGCTCAGCTGGTGAACCTGGGAATATTGAGGCAATGTTACAATTGCCTCATGTACACAGACAACCCTCTCCTCCTCCCACAAAACACAAATACATGCGAGAGATGCAACTATACGGCCAAACTGGAGGCTGAGCTCTCTCAACATAGGACTGGCAAGACCAGTCAGGAGGAGAAGGTTACCACACACACTATAGACCCAGTCTCACATAGTACCATTACAACCTCAAATCATACACATAAACACACAAAGACATACTCGGAGGCTCTGATCAAAAATCTACCAAAACAGCAGAGGCCACCAAAGCAGACACCCAAACAACCACCACCTCAGAACACAACACCTGCAACACATAGACCTCACAGTCAGAGTGTCAAACAGTCACAGCCCTTAAGGCCAAACACAATGCCAGACACACTAGTCATTGGTGACTCCATAGTCAGACACACTGACGTCCCGCTCACCAGACTGAGTAAGGAGAAGGTCACAGTAAGCTGTCTGTCAGGCGCTAGAATCCGCCACATAACGCAAGCACTCAGGTCTCTCAACAGCAGGTACAAATACGACTCAGTCATTGTCCACGCTGGTGTAAACGACCTGAGACGTACCTCCTTGGACTACATGAAAAGAGACATTGAGGAGCTCTCTGATTATGTAGCCCAGGCAGGTATGACCCTGACCTTGAGCAGTATCCTACCTTCACCAAGAATGATGCCACAATACAGAGATAAGATGATCAGCTTTAACAATTGGCTTAAACACTGGTGTCATTCAAAGGGGATCCAGTATCTGTCTGCCTGGGATGACATGCTGGACAAGCCACGCTGCTTCGCAAGGGACGGCTTGCACCTGTCACCCCTGGGATTCCGGATATTGGCAAAGGCTCTTGCCACCCCCATAGTGCCTTTTTTAGGCAAGGCTCAAATTCTAAACCTACCACCCTAGAACACAAAAAAGGAAAAAAACTAAGGGTAATGCTGTTCAATGCCAGAAGTCTAAATCTCAAAATGCACACACTCGAGGCCCTTCTCAGTATGGAGAACATCAATGTCTGTGCTGTGACAGAAACCTGGTTCAAGGCTCCTGAGAGCACCCCAGCGCTATCAGGTTTTACCTCGTATCATGCGTTCCGGCCCCAAAATCAGGAAAATACCAAGAAAGGAGGGGGGGTATCCATATTCATCAAGGACACCCACACCTCAAGACTGGTGGCAACGCATGATGCATCGGAGACCATCCAGGTGCAATTAACCGTAGGCAAGACTGCTCTGCAAATTGTAGCATGTTACAGGCCACCCTCACAAACTCAGGAACCTCACATGGCCTTCCTGAAAACACTAGAGGGGATAAATGTATCACCAAACACCATCATACTAGGTGACTTCAATTACCCAAATATAGACTGGGAACACTACTCAAGCCCAAACACCCTAGCCCAAAGGTTCCTGGAATTCATAAACTCAAATGCCATGGAACAACTAGTCACCATCCCCACAAGAGGAGATAACATACTTGATCTCATCATCACGAACATGGGAGCACAATGTTCAACACCGAAGTATACCCCTCACTGGTGAGATCAGATCACAAACTAATCTCGCGGGAGGTCCTCATCCCACCCCCACCTGAAATAAAAAGACCACAGTAAAGAACTTCTCAAAAGCCGACTTCACACTTCTAAAGACTAGTGTGGTCTCCTTTAAGGCCCCGAGCCGGCGGAAAACAGTACTCAAGCCGCTGAATCACTTACAAATGCCTTCTACCAGCACCTGCAGGACTGCATGGATAAGGCAATCCCAAGCAAAACAAAGACTCTTTGTACCAAAGGCAAGCGTCCAGTCTGGTGGACCCCAGCCATAAACAAACTCTACAACAAAAGGAGGAAGCTACTACAAGATAGAGCAAAATCCTTAAAAGGTAAGACACCCTTGATCACTATAAGTAAAAACTAAGAGCTCTCATAAAATCATCCAAAGCAAATTTCGAGAGAAAAATAGCTAAAGACTCAAAAGACAATCATAAGGCCTTCTTTAGCTATGTTAGAAACCTAGGAGGAAACTCCCAGATATGCTCAGAACTAGTTCAAAATGATGTGAAGATTACTGATCCTACAGACATTGCCAACATACTGGCTGACAGGTTCAGTGCAAACTTCTCCCCTCCCCCAAAAGGAGAGATATCTATACCAAACGATTGCAGCCCCCAAACATCTCCAGCGCCCAAGTGAGAACTGCTCTCTACAAAGCAAAACACAGCATCCATGGGACCTGATGGTGTCCCCGGCTGTGTGCTCCACGAACTCAATGAGGAATTAAACCCACAGCTAGGACAGCTGTTTAATCAAAGTCTTACCTCTGGATACGCACTCAGGAGTGGCGCACTGCAACTGTGGTCCCACTTCACAAAGGCGGTGCCTCCACCGACCCTGGAAATTACCGACCCATTAGCTTGACAAGCCTTATCTGCAAAGCCATGGAGAGGATCATAATGGACCTCATAAATAAAGACATAGGAAATTTGCAGACTTTGGATCCAACCCAGTTTGGCTTTGTCAAAGGCAGATCATGCCTTTTAAACTTGGTTGACTTTTTCGAAACAGTCACCAAAGCCATTGATGAGGGAAAGGCAGTCCATACAGCCTACCTCGATCTGGCTAAGGCCTTCGATACAATACCCCACTCGGGTATCATTGAAAAACTCATCAGCTTAAATGTTAACCCATACATCACAAGATGGGTTGCAAACTGGCTGAGTGACAGAACCCACAGGGTCAGAGTTGCTGGCGCCATGTCAGACTCAAAGCCTGTCACAAGTGGTGTCCCACAGGGCTCAGTCCTGGGCCCACTCTTGTTTGGCATCTACTTTTCCAAGTACAAGCAAACACAGGAGGGTTATGGCTGACAAAGTTTGCAGATGACTGCAAACTGGGCCATAGTAGAAAACACATCTGACACAGATATCCTTCAGAAGGGTCTCACAGAAATGGACAACTGGTGCCAGAGCCACGGCCTAAAGTTAAATGCCAAAAAATGCATAGTCATACCCTTCGGGAAAAAAAGGTTACCCCTAGCTACCAAATAGGTGGCAATCCACTGAGCACAGAAGAAGTTATCAGGGACCTGGGGACCCAGGTTGATAGTAGTCTGTCATTCGACACCCATGTAGCTAAAGTAGTTAGGAAGACCTTCTACATTGCCCACCTTATCATGAAGGGATTCTCATCTAGATCAAGGGAGGTTATAGTCTCCCTTTACTCATCACTCATCAGACCAATGATTGAGTACAATGCCCCATTCGGAATGTATCTGACCCGACACTTGCAGCAGCTGGAGAGGCCACAAAAGTTCCTCACCAAAAGGATAAAGGGTCTCAAAATCTATCCTATGCTGCCCGACTGAAAGAACTCCAGCTCTATTCAGTCGCCACGCTTGCTCAGAGGTGACCTTTGCCTAACATACAAGGCCATGTCAAACCCAGATTTGATGAATATGCTTCACCTCAAAAATCTAGATCCATCAGAGCCACAAGGGCGGAGACTTAAACCTCGACACGGCTATTAATAGGACGTGCTGGAGGGATAGATTCATCACCCAAAGACTCCCTATGCTGTGGAACAAAATCCCGGTACATGTGAGGCAGAGCACCTCGCTGGCCTTGTTCAAGAGAAATCTTGACCAATGGATGGGAGATCGCAGATATACCCCAGGGATTACCTCAGTGTCACTGCTCGACAGAGGCACAGCAAAATAATGGGTATAGTTCCCCATACTAAAGGGGTGGCGTAAGCCACAAAACGATGGGCTAGGCTTGTAAATGCCCTCGGGCAGATAGCCTAGTATGAACCTATGAACCTATTCAAGAGGTACCTACTCATGAACAAGGTCAAGGTTTTTATTCCAGACTATTTCTGGTACCAAGGAAAGGAACCGACTGGAGACCCATTTTGGACTTATCCATCCTAAACACATTTCTACTCGTACCAAAATTCAAGATGCTCACATTACAGCAGCTTCTTCCCATGCTGGGCAAGGAGTTTTGGCTGGTAACATTGGACCTCAAGGAGGCATACCTGCATGTCCCAATCAGACAAAGCTGCAGAAGATGCCTCAGATTTCTTGCAGGTTCAATCCACTATCAATTCTCTGCATTGCCCTTTGGCTTATCTACTGCGCCCAGAGTATTCACGAAATGCCTGGCATCAGTAATTGCCTACTGCAGACTTCAAGGGATACAAATTTACCCTTATTTGGACGACTGCCTGATCCAAGCGGACAGCAAGCACATACTTCTGGAACATCTGGCTTATGTAACACGGTTATTGAATTCTCTGGGATACACGGTCAACAAAGAGAAATCCAGGCTAACACCATCTCAGAAAATAACTTTCCTGGGTGCCAACTTGGACACAAACACCCAGATGGCCTATCTCATGCCAGAAAAACAGGGGCAACTAACTCAGTACTTCAAAATACTAGCAAATTGTACCAGGCTCACTGCAAGGAAAATCCTGCAGGCTCTGGGCTTCATGGCATCTTGCATTCTTAATCCCATGTGCAAAGTTGCACATGAGGAAACTTCAATGGTACCTAAAAAACCTATGGTCTCAACACAGCCACAGTTTGGAAACAATAATACCAATAATCCCATGTTTGCAAAAGGAATTTCTATGGTGGGCCCAAGCATGTCAAACAAACACAGGTCTTCCATTGTGCAAGCCTCAAGCAAATCAAGTCATCACAACAGACGCCTCAGACTACGCCTGGGGGGCGCACATGACAGACAGGTACATTCAGGGCAAAAGGTCCCAAAAGGAAAAGCACCTTCACATCAATCAAAAAGAAATGCTAGCAGTGATAAATGCAATTACAGCTTTCAAGGACCTCCTGCATCCAGGGCAATTATTGATAAGAACAGACAACACCACAGTAATGTGGTACATAAACAAACAAGGAGGAACACATTCATACCCCCTGTGCAGACTAGCCATGTCACTTTGGAACTTGGCTCTGGAATGGCAAATCGAACTTCAAGCGCAGTACTTGCCAGGTTTGGAAAACACGCTGGCAGACAATCTAAGCAGAAATATGATAGACCCACATGAAGGGAAGTAGCATCCTCAAGTGTTTACAAAGATAATCCAAGTGTGGGGAAGGCCAGACATAGATCTCTTCGCCTCCCACAGGAATCATCAATTGGAAAAGTTCTGTTCAAGGACCTTTCATCCAAAGGCCTGGAGAGTGGACGCCCTTTCTTTCAGTTGGGCAGCATGGACAGTTTACGCTTTCCCACCTTTGCCTCTTCTGCCCAAGGTGCTCTTGAAAGCAAGAGCAGACAGACCGAAGATGATACTGATTGCTCCAGACTGGCCAAGACAACACTGGTACCCACTCCTGAGGAGCCTAACGCATACTCCTCCCTGGTCCCTACCTCTAATGCCTCTTCTACTGACTCAGCACAGCTACAAAACTCTTCACAGTCAGCTGAAAACACTCCATCTCGCTGCATGGAAAATTCCTTAACACTACAACAGACCCTACTCTCCAAAGAGGTGCAGGATGTCATTTTGCAGGCCAGAAGGCCATCTACTAGAAAGGCTTACTCCGCAAAATGGAAACGGTTTTGCTCTTGGAATGAGAAAAAAGGCCAGGATCCTAGAAAACTGAATTTGCCTCAGATATTACAGTATCTAGCTGAGCTGTTGAACAGTGGACTTTCATTTTCCTCCATAAAAATTCATGCCTCAGCCATTTCTGCAGAATTCAACACTAATCCACCCTTATTCTCTCACCCTTAAGACTGTCTTAAGACAGTTCCTCAGAGGGGCTAAGAATATAAGACCTCCAAGGAAACAACCAATACCAGCCTAGGATCTTAATTACATTCTAGAAAAATTAACATTGCCTCCCTTTGAGCCAGCTGCCTCAACAGATTTGCAATATTTGTCCTGGAAAACAGCTTTCCTTCTGGCCATTACCTCGGCTCGTAGGGTTTCGGAACTACAAGCCATCATGGCTGTGCAGCCCTTTCTCATCTTCCATCAGGACAGGGTTTCCCTTCGAACCAACCTGTCATTTATGCCTAAAGTGGTATCCAGGGCAGCTTTAAATCAAGCCATACACTTTACCTACCTTTTACCCCAATCCTCAAAACAAAGGGGAAAGGCTGCTAGACTCCTTAGACATCCATAGACAGCTACGTTATTATTTGGACAGAACAAAGCCTTTTAGGAAATCAGAACAACTTTTTGTGTCCTATGCTGTAGGAGCTCAAGGGAAGCCAGTTACCAAACAGACAATTTCAAAATGGATAGGCCACTGCATACGGTTTTGTTACTCCTTTCATGGAAAACCTGTCCCTACAGGCATCAGATCCCACTCCACCAGGGCCACAGCTACCTCTACAGCCTTCCTCAGAGGAGTTCCTACCAAAGATATTTTGGAGGCAGCCACTTGGAGTTCTGTGCATACCTTCACCAAACATTACCACCTGCCTTTATACTCCAAAACTAGAGCAGGCTTTGCCACTGCTGTGTTGCAGGGCATTCTGGCTCATCCCAGTTCCACCTAGTGCCTGCCACCCTGTGCGTAGCTTTGGGATTCTACCCATCTGTGATTACTGCAGCTGTATGCATGATGAACATAGTACAGTTTTGTACCTACCATAAATGTAGATGTTCGAGTGCTAATACAGCTGCAGTACAGGTTTTCCTCCCTCCTTCCTCTCTTGGTAAAGGCCTAGGGGCCAACCCCTCCTCATACAACCTGATTGGGTTATCCTTCTATGGTATATTTGCTTGCAACTACTGATTTTTGATTATATTGCATTGCATGAATGTATATATAATTTATGTATTGCCTTCCTTCTGGGGGCACCTGACATCTGGGGCAAGAAAGACTGAAGAAAATGGCGTCAGCTGTGTCTTATATACCCCTGTCGCACTGACGTCAGGAAAGAAAGCGACAATAACCGACGCCGGACCTAGACTTTGGAATTCGGCCGACCGAGGACCCGCCTGACGGCAGAAAACCCATCTGTGATTACTGCAGCTGTATTAGCACTCGAACATCTGCATTTATGGTAGGTACAAAACTGTACTTTCTGATGAAGTTTGCGGTAAGCAGATGAAAGCGTTTAACAGCTATAAACAGCTATATTGTAATTCAGAGTGTTAGTTATTTGTGAGCTTTTATTAAATACCTTCATGGAATTATACTTTTTCCTTGCCTTATTCGAGTATAGCCTGCATGCTGATTCTCAGAGCTAGCTGTGACGGTGAGGTAGACCGTCTTGTGTTTGTATATAAATGCCAACCATGTAATCACAAAACATTTGCCTTTTTTTTTTTTTGATTTTACATAATCCAACAATATTTCAACAATTTGTAACAAGGTAAAACAAAAGTATAAAGAGAAGTCCATTATGAGACTATTAAATACACAAAACCATTAGTACTTTTCTAATCATGAAGTTTCAGCCAGGATATGTATTGATTAGTTACATTTCTAGTTCTCATTTTTATAGTTCATAATTCATTTTTACAAACTGATTTAACTAGACAAATTCACTAGTAAAAGAGAGAGTAATTTTGCATTTCCAGGTTTTGGTTATAACTTTTGTAGCAGTATCTAGGACAGACCAAAGAAGAGGTATTTGTGATACTGGATTAACATCTGGGATTTGAGCATTGAACAAAATCAAGGAATAGTACAATTATCTGACCACAGTGCTTGGCAATATCATCTAAAGTCAGTCCAGAAAGATGATACTATGTCACATTCTATGATCATATAAACCCAACCTGTGTCAAGAGCTTCATGTCATCTCCAGCATTTTATTTTTCTGATTAATAAATAACAGCAGTTATGTGAGGTGTTAGAACAATTCTGTGTAGAAATTTCCATGTATACATTTTCCAGTCTAGTGAGGATATTGATTTTCCTGCAGATTGTAAGGATAGTTTTTAACTTTTTTCAGAAAGTTCTTTATTTTTGTTGAGCAATTCCAAAATGATATTTAGGGATTACATATTCAATACTAATAGTCTTGTATGGGATTGATAAGTATGACTTGCCTTTAGATGGATTAATAATCCAATTAATAATTATATCAGAAAAGAAGTCTAAAATTTTTGGAATAGTTTTAGTTTGAGTGACTAAAGATATTTTAATTTTGTTGTGAATATGTTCCTTGCATGTTTGTATATCTAGCCAACTATTGTTTTCTAGAGTGCATCTAGCTATCAAATAATCAGCTGGGTGTGCTTTATTCTGTTCAGAAATTGATGCCAGTAAACTAAGTTACTGTTCTTTAAATAAAACATTTTCCTTGTATTAAAAGATGCTAAGCATCTATTTGTGAAAGCTATAGAAAATAATAGTGGTTCTTTAATTAGGTAATTCAAATTCATAAATCTCTTAAAGATTAATAGAACTTGATTTATGAAGGGGTAGAGAGTAAACGTGTTTCTTTCATTTAAATATATAGTCTTTTAAAATCCCAATAAAAGTTATTGATCTTCAAATTTCTATACGATTCTATTACAGATTTATTCTTAGCTATTATTATACTTTCATGTATTAATTTCCAACAAGAAACATACTAGGAGTCAAGTCATAGGAGTATTTTAATAATTACAGTCTATATTAAGTAACCCAGTACGTCCCTCCTCTCAGCTTTTGGTGTGCCAGTCTAAGGCGATTCTTACTTTTTGGGGATACAATAAAAACATTAGAACAGAGTTTATTTTTTTAAACTTTTTTAGATGGGGGAGCATTGATGACTAAGGAGTATGATTTTTGTTAAACTTATCATTTTGATCAATGTCTCTCCTCACATGTGGAAAAAGTTTATTCCAGTTATCTGTTAATTTATTGTGTCAGTTAGATTATGGTAGTTTACCAAAATTTATTTTTTTATTATTGGTTTTAATAGTAATTCCTAAGTATTTTTAACAGTGGATTGTGCCAGCTAAATTTTTTTAAGAAATTAACTTGGTGGGCATCTGTTTATTTATAGGTAAGGTTTTTGTTTTATTGTGATTAAACGTTTTATTGTGTTTAAATTGCTAGTCTCCCACCAGGACACAGGTGCTCTTCAGCAACTGAATTCTGTTTGCTGAGCACACTCAAGCAACTCTGCCGTCTGCGGCTACTACCCCACCATACAGTCTAAGAAGGAATCTACTGCAGAACTAAACAAGGATATACATTGTGAGCCTCAAGAGCAGGAACACACTCAAGTAACTCTGCAGTCTGCGGCTACCACCCCACCCATACAGTCTAAGAAGGAATCAGTACTGCAGAACTAAACAAGGATATACATTGTGAGCCTCAAGAGCAGGGTCAGTCCACCCAGGCATTCTACTTGTATGTTTTACGAGAGTGAAGCTGTACCATTAGCAGTGTTTCTTAGTAGTTCTCAGTGTGCTAATAAAACTGACTGTTGTAGCCTTGTGTCCCCCAGCTAGTGCAGTAATAGACAGTATACATTTAATTCAGATCTCTGTGATTAAATTAACCATCAAGCAGCCCTCTCAGTGCTTTCTGCCTTAGTTTGTATCACTTGAGCCCCATCTGTTTATTTGCATCTCTATACATTCCCCTTCATTGCTAATGTATCTCCCTACTCTACTCTGTGCACAAACTGGCTATTAATAAGCAAGTCAATGTAAAGACACACTCCCAGCCATAATAAACTTTGCTGTCTCTTCTCTCCTTCACTTTACAGGTAGAGTTTGAATTATTACTCACCCCCGTCTGAGGCCTTCACTGATAGATTTCCACTGATTATGTCTCTGGTTTCAATGGTTTCTTTGCATTCCACCTGGTTTACACCCCTTGTGCTACCCCCTTCCCCAATACTAAGTGTATATTAAAATCCTGCTGTGCATGGAGCCATCTTTAAATTACTAGTCTCCCACCAGGACACAAGTGCTCTTTAGCAATTGAATTCTGCTTGCTGGTAAGCCATTAGACCTCAGGAATTTGTTTAGTGTTCAGATTTGTAAAGTCACACTTACTTTTTGCTGCCCATTACTGTTGTCTTGGTGGGCTCTGCCCCGTTCTGTTTGCCCTCGCTAATGCTTGGGCTCTCTCCACTCCCCTACCCTGCCCCCTATTCCCTCCCACCCCCACTACACCTACATTTATAGTAATCGCAGCCACACCCACAGCTGAACCTCGCATCACCTCCACCAATCACAGCTCCTCAAGTCAAGTCACATTACACCACACTCACTTGCTCCACCACAAAATACTCTCAACCACTCTCATTCCCACTAAGCATTCTTACATCATCCCACACTATTCACCCATCCACATACACTGCAGCCCTATTATTCCTATCCACACCTCCACCTAGAACCAACATAAACTTTATAACCATGACTACATCACACTACTAAGTCTAGTCTGTCTTCTCATAATTCTTTAACTCCACAAGTTATCACTCTAGCCGTATCACTAAACCTAGCAGCCCAACACTATATTATGCACTCTCATATACAGACACTGCACATTACAATAATATCTGTCCAAAATTGCTCAAGAACTACATAACAGACCAGTTCAGAACTAAACACATATGCTGTCATTCCTACTCCAAAAAAAACACAATACTTTCTTACACATCAACAAACTCAACATCTGTATCACTATTTTAACACCAGGCTCACCATAAGTGGGGACATCCACCCCAACCCAGGCCCATATCCATCCTGTCCAACACAGACTGCTCCAACATTAGTGTCAGAACATAACACCCTCACTATCATCTCTGGGCAAATCAACAGCAGCAAAACCAACCATCTTTTAATGCTAAATATTAATGTTAGAAGTATCAAAAATACAATACCTGAACTCCAGACCACAATAGCACACTACTCCCCAGACATAGTTGCTTTAACAGAAACCTGGCTAAATAAAAACATAGCTAATTCAGAAGTTCTCCCTACCGGTTATAGTATCATTAGACAAGACAGACCACTTTGTAAAGGGGGTGGAACTGCCTTACTGTACAAGTCCAACTTAACTGTACATCAATTACCAAACTCCTACCCCTCTCCCATTAATTGGGACATACCTATCTCACAACTTCAGCTTCACCCTAAAAAGGTAATCACCACAATTGTGATCTATATTCCACCTGGTAATACACCTGCTATCCTTGAAGACTTCTTATCCTGGTGTTCTTCCACATACTCACAAGAAACCCTTATTCTGGGGGATTTCAACCTAGAATGGTTCACTTGTATATCAGAACCACCAATTAATCTAATAAATCTCCATGGCTACCAGCAGCTAGTCCAAATTCCAACTAGATGTGATAAAAAATCTAAAAGGGAATCCATCCTTGACTGGGTCCTAACAACCCCACATTGCACCCCCACACAGGCAGTTTCCCAGACACCTCAACTGACCACAACATAATATACCTTATATGTAGCAAAACAAGCATATGCAAAACTACTAACTGTAAATCCACTAGAAACACACAAACTTTCTCTCCTGAGGTCCTCAATATGTTACTCTGTAACTGTGACTGAACCCCCCTAAAACCCCCCCTAAAAACTTGACCAGGCTTTAACATATTTCAACAAAACATTTCTATAACACCTAGACACTGTCACTCCATTGCACAAAATCAAGGTTAGAACCTCTACATACCCCTGGCTCAGTAAAGAAACCAAACAAATCCTCAAGTCCAGAGATACGGCCTGACTTTACTATCAAATGACCAAAGAAACACAAACCCTAACTAAGTACCAAAAACTGCATAATCGTGTAAAAAAATGCATTCGGCTGGACAAAAAAAAATCATACTACACGACATTACAAACTAAATACCAACACAACCCCCCAAAATTTTGGAAAAATGTAAACTAGCTACTAAAATCCACCCAAAAGGCTACCCCCAGACCAACCACCCCTGAGACTAAAGTTCCCATCGAAACACAATTCAGCTTTCACTTTGTGAACTCAATTCTATCCTTAGTGTCACAGGACAGTTCCAACCTCACTGCCCTCCCCAACACAAATATCACTAGTACAAGCTTTATCCTCAAAACAGTTTACACCACTTCTATCAAAAGCATGCTCTCCAAACTAAAAACCTCATCAACAGTAGCCAACCTACTCCCCAGCTATTTCTTGAAACTCACAGCAGATGCTATTGCTATCCAAATCTCCAGTCTCATAAACAGATCAATTGTTGAAAACTGTGTGTCCAAACTCTGGAAAATATCCTATGTTACACTCGTACATAAAGGCGGGACCTCCACTAAACTTAACTACAGACCCATTGCTTTACTCTCCCCTCTGGCCAAAATCCTAGAAAAATGCATCCATACCCAGGTGCAAAAATATCTCCTAGACAGTAACATCCTGTCACCTACTCCACATGGTTTCAGACCTGCCCATAGTACCACTACAGCCCTCCTCTGTTAAACAGACGCAGTAAACTGTCTCAAAAACGAAAACCTGCAGGTGTCGACTCTTTTTTTTTTTTTTTTTGGATATGTCCAAAGCATTTGACACAGTCTTGCACCAAATCCTGCTAAACAAACTAAACCGCTATCACTTATCATATTTTACTCTTACCTGGTTCCAAAACTACTTAACTGACAGGCACCAATCTGTGAAATGGGAACATTCTCTCTCTCCTCAGCTGCCCTTAACTATAGGAGTCCCACAGGGTTCTGTCTTAGGACCACTACTCTTCACAATCTTCACAAACTACCTCCATACCTCCACACAGCATGCATCTGTCATTCAGTATGCAGATGATACTAGTTTAATCTGTGCTGCACAAAACATTCCCACCCTCCTGCAAACAACTCAACTAGCATTCTCTGATGTTGAAAACTACCTTACCAAAGCCCAACTTATCCTCAATCCAAAGAAAACTCAGCTTATGACTATAACCAGTTCTAACAAAAACACTGATAACAGCCAGTTCACTATCTACTCCACAAATGCTACTCCAATCACTCCAGTGGCACAGACTAAGCTATTGGGAATAACCATAGACTCCCACCTAAAATTTGAGTCATCGCAACTTATCTATTAAAAAAGTACATGCCAAACTGGGATCACTCTACTGTATCAAACCATTTCTTACCAACAACACAAGGTCAGCCATTGTTCGCTCCCAACTTCTATCCACCCTACTCTATGCATCTCCCATTCTGACTAATCTCAACAAAACTGAACTAAGCAAAATGGAAGCCTGCTATAACAGAATTGCCCGCTTTGCAGCAAATTGCTCATATAGAATTCATCGCTGTACTGCTTTGAGACTGCTCCACTGGCTTGAACTGCCCAACCTCCTAACCTACAATCAGCTCTGCCTCTGTCATTCTATTACCTCCCCAATAAGTGCCCTGCCCTCAAAAACCTAGTACAACATCACTCAGCCAAAAGGCCTCTTAGATTATCAAGCAATCCACTACTACTAGAAGTCACCAACAGCTACAATAGCTTTGGAGACGCACTATATAGTAGTTCAATGGCTAAAAAAATGGAACTCTCTCCCCACTAGCATACAAAACACATCGTCCAAAGCCTCCTTTAGAAACCTCATTTGGCAACATCTCAAGCAAAGTTGGCAGTGCCATGACTGCTCCCAGGCTAGTGAAAGCAGATAAGGTACACATACTAAACCTTGAGTACTTGATAATAGTTATCACTCTTACTCACAAACACTGGCTAATGTACAATGTATGTATGTACCTGTGTACTATGTATGTATTCTACCTATGTTCCATATTTCAGCTGTACACCACAAATCTATTAAGTTACCTTTATTTTTAAATTAATATTTTCTTGTTGGTTCTCTCCACTGTAACTATTAATGTGCTGCATACCGCTGTAAAAAATGTCTATTGTAATTTGTTTGTATACTGATCATGTCAAAATATCTAAATGTATCTGTAGTTTTTTTTATATGGAGTGTTTCTCCCGGGGCCTCTGCTGAAAAAGGGCCTTTTTGGCTCAGTCAGATACCCCCGGTTAACAAATGTAAAATAAAATAAAAATTAAACTTAAAACCTGGAATCTTTTCAAAATAATCCACAGAACTGACTGTATGATCCAACAAGAGTTCAATATTACCACTAGTGAGCAGAATGTCATTATTAAAAAGTTGAATTTTAGAAGAAAATTCATTTATTTTTAAAACCTTTTTATTAGATATTGTATAATTAACAAATGACTTCATAACAAGTGCAAATAACAAAGGGGTTAAAGGGCATCCTTGTTTGGTACCTTTTAAGGTATTAAAGGGGATAGATATAAAGAAGCCTATTTTGACAAAAGATATTGAATTATCATAAAGTTTTTTAATTAACTTCATGAAATCAGTAGAATTATTATATTCATTAAGTACTCTGAACAATATGGCCACTTCACAGAGTTAAAAGCTTTATCCATATCTATGCTTATTAATAACTGTTTTTTTTATTTTTTGTTTGCCATATCAAAGAAGAGTCTCATTATATTGCACTTTCCTATTGATCATAAACCCAGTTTGATATTCATTTACTAAACCAATGAATATTTGATGTAATTTTTTTGCGAATATAGACCTGAAAATCTTGATAAGAAGAACATAGAGCAGGGTCTTTATTTGATTTTAAAATGGGCGTTATAAGAGAGTATCTCCATAAAGGGAGGATAATAGAGGTACCCTTAACTTCAATAAAAAGTATTTAGTAATTTTTTTAAGACATTAGCAGGTAAAAGTTTATACAACTCTGGAATTATCGCATCCATTCCTGATGCTTTATTAGTTTTAACATTTTTAATTTGGCCTTTTAATTCTTTAAAAGAGAAAGAATTATCAATCTTGTTTTTCTGTTCTTTATTTAGTTTATTATATATATGTTTTCTTTTAAAAAACTATCCATTAAGTTGCTGTTACTTAGGTTTGATTTTGTTTTATTAATTTCTTCATAATATTTGCTAAAATATTTTAATATATCTTTCAAATCAGTTATTTTAATGGATTTATTCCTTTTTATAAACAATTTATTTATTATTTATTTATTGACATTTGTTGACTGGGAAAGTCCACTGGGCCGAAGGACCCATTTTCAGTGTAGAAAAGTGACACAAAAACAGTTACAAAATGTAGTGTAATACAAGAGTATAAATGTTAAGCAGAAACAACAGATGTACAGTACTACTAATTTAAAACAAAAATACATTAAATCTCATGTACAAATATACAGTAGTAACATGGTAATTAACAGAAGTAGTTAATCTCCTTAATATGATTTATTTTGTTCATATTTTGTGTTCTAATAGCTGTTCTGTGGAGGCTTTTGGGGTTTATTGACTATGACTGCAATTTAATTTTTTCTAGATTAATGGAACTCTTTTATGAAGTAACATTTTTTGATATTTCTGATTTAGATTTTTCAACTGTGTATATGCAACTTTATTATTGGGTTTAAGGCTTAATTTTAATTTATCAGTTTCAGCTTGGAGAGCATTTAACTCTTTATCCCATTCCTTTCTTTTACATGTATGCCAGTTTTTAACTTTACCATGCAAGTAAACTTTTAACGTGTCCCAAAATATGACATCACTGACCTCATCATTATTATTAAATTCCATAAATTGATTCATCTCTCTTAAAAAACATTCATTGGAACCTTTTATTTTAGTTATATATGTCAGGAGTCTTTGGCTAAAAATTTAATTATTTGAACTTAAAGTTAAATTAAATGTAATAGCATTATGGTCAGATAAAGAAGATAAAGCTGCCAATACATGCTCTATTTTGGAGCATAATGCATTAGATACCAAAACTTTATCAGTATTAGATTTAGTCCTAAATCTAAGTGAATAGTGAGTATCTTTTAAAAAACAAGATAGATTTAAATCTAATATGTTCTCATATTCATTGTATTAATATAATGGTTTAAATGTTTTGCTACTGAAGATAGCCTAATTTGTTTAACATTTGTGTCTTTGTTCGATAAAATGCAGTTGAAATCACCAGCTATCATCATTTTCCTTTAGAGTGTAGTGTTGTAATATTTAAATATTTCTTAACTGTTTTAGTGCCAATCACAGGAATCCAATAGGTATTAATAAGAGTGTAATATTTTTTATCAGTTTCTATTACCACCAATCCCAGCATACCATTCTTATCAAAAAAGGATCCACTATTTTAGGTAGACCTAACATTTTTTCCAGAGAATAAGAATACCTTTTCTTTTTTGAACCAAGCTGGGAACCAACTAATACTGAATAATCTTTTTTAACAACAGCTTATTTAAGTATTCAGTCAGTAACGGAGTTTCCTGCAAAAAAAGTCTGCTTTATGCAGATTTAAATACTTATTTAAAATCCTTCTCTTTAATGAGTTATTTGACCCATTAATATTTAATGAAAGGCAATTGTACGCTGGCATCTATTAAAACTTAAGGTTTAGAAACTACTATGCAATGATTTAGTGCATTAAGAATTACGCTAACATGTGAACAACTTGTTATGGGCAAGCACAATAAAATGATGTAAAAATTAAAAATACTTTAGCCTCCAGTATGGAATAAAGAATTTCAGGCTTGATGAAGTTCATGCAGTTTACTAGCAATGCCATGTCACTACCAGTCACATTGGTGCTACCAGTTCTATGTATATAAACTGAAATTTCCTAAATGAATATTTTACACTCTAAGTAGGTGTTGTATTACTAGTAAACAAGAGCTAAACAACAAGGTTCATATATAGTAAGACCTATAAAATAAAATAACTTTGAATATTCAATTATGATAACTAACATTTGCATATACCTAACATTTATTTATATAGCAACTATTATTTTAAATAAATACTCCTACCATTGTTAATACTTGAAATATTTATATGAATTAAGAAACTCTGTGGTACGAGTAAATAATTTTGTTTTAGGGTACATGTACCTATAACCGAACTAGAATAACACTCTTGTCCTGTGTGCACAGCATTATATAACAAATAGTTTGCTTGTACTTTTTACATTTTGTGAATAGGGTTATAAAGCAGTACCTATATTAAGATTTTGCCTATATAAAAAATTGGTTTCATTCTCATCACATTCATTACAAAATCCTTATAACTGGTTGCAAACACTCATCTGATCTCGCACACACACTCTAGAAGTTTGTGAATAACAGTATACATAACTTTTGACTGTTCACATTCATGAGCAGTATCTCATAGGGCTGAAATATGAAGCAAATTGCAGACATCTGTATTTTATGCAGAAATGTAACACATCTTAGTGAAGGTGCATTTGATTCAAATTGTTATTTCCATTATTTCCCTGTACAAGACACATATATCTGAGTCTTCTAGAAAATAAAATGGTGCTACAGTATATACCTAGATGAAAGCATCTGTCCATATTAGGTAAATACTCATAAGAAACTGCAGTTACATTTGTGGTAATCAGTGCACCAGCTGCAGAGGGAGTAGGACACTCAATAATAATATTGTAAACATTTAACAGTAATGATCACTAACTGTTATGTATATACTTGTGTATTGGGTTTGAGACTTTAATGAAAACTCCTTTGTTTCCCACATTAAATATTTACCCTTTGTGCATTATGCCACTTGTTCCCTCCTTCAGTTTTTTTAAGTACATGATCCAGGAGTATAGAACTATAATGAGATGTTCAGAATTCTAATACAGTTACTGTTATATTAAATTGTACCACTTGCAGTTTTTTTAATATAAGAAAAATGTCATTTCAAAAGCTAGATCATTTAAAAAGTCCATTTTAGCATTCTGTTTGCTTCCTGCCTTTGAGGGGTTAAAGGTCGCAAATCACTTTCTCACGAATGGTCAAGATGGATTCAGGTTGACTCTGGTAATACGGCAGGAAATTATGTTGAAAATGAAATCTTTAAGTACAGAAGGCTCGCGATCATGTTCAGCAAGCCACGTTTTAACTAAAAAGACATTTTTTAACAGCAAATAAGCAAGAGAAAGCTACTCAACATAAGTAACATCTCTAGAAAGATAAAGGAGATTGGCAACATGTCACTGCACACATTTTAACTATATCCCTCACCGTCAGTAGTTCTGTGTGTAAAAATTGAGTTAATAGTATAGAGGTTTTACATTCCCATCTTCACATAGTATACATTTCCCAGTAGTCAAACCAGCTGCCAGACCAAACCCATACTGTTAAAGTTATTCAGTTACTAAGTTATTATTGAAGAGGTAAGACTGTGAGGACAGGAAGGAAAAGAAATGAACTAAAAATTAAAACTGTTTAACTTTAGTATTTCCATTTAGATTTATAATAGTGTAGCTAAAATACTCTATTGCTACATATTCACAATCCCTAATCCAAAGTTCTGTAATTCGAAATGCTCAAAAATCTGAAGTTTTTTTCCAGATAATACTGGACCCATGCACTTGTCGGCTGCTCCTACTGATAGCAGTGCATCTGCTGTTCACTGATACTTTTATTGCTTTGTCATTAATTTCATTGTGAAAATGTCAAAAAGAGCTGCAGATACTCCTGGCCCATCATCAGAGGTCTGACTACAACTAGATGACGACTATCACAAAGATCACAACATTGGTGCCGATGATGTCCTGCTTGTTGATCCATGATACAACCCTGAACCTTCTGCAGCACCTTCTAATTACTGTGTGTGTGTGTGTGTGTGTGTGTGTGTGTGTGTGTGTGTGTAGAGGGGAGGATCAGTGACCAGTTCCAGCAGTGTTGACTCTTACTGTAAATAAACATCCAACTGAATTTTGAAAATGAGTCGTTTCAACTCTAAATGGCACAGCATACAGGATTTATGCAATGAGGTGCAATGTCGTTTCACTACTGTCTTGTCATCTACTACTAGCAGTAAACATTAATTGTAATTCTTGACCCCTAATTAAGCTGCATTTGTAATTCATTGTCTGAGGGCTCTAAAATCCAAAAGATTACAAAATTAGAAATTTCGGATTAGGAATTGTGAACCGGCATATACTTTACTCCCTCTAGTGAAAAAAAACCCAGCAGTGTTACAGTAACGGGGAACGTAATAAGCTACAGTTATTATAAGGATAATAGAAAAGTATTACCTTTAGGTGAGTTTCATTTAAAAGGTGCTTCAGAAACAGACTACTTCAGGAAAAATTAAATATAAACAACTAATGAACAGATTTATTTGTCTCTGCGCTTTTTCTTTTTTGGTTCCTTTTAACTGTCCACTCATTCCTTGTCACTTGTCTTTTTAATGATGCCCTCAAATCCACATCATCAGAGTAATTAAGTAAATTATTTTTCTGGACGAAGGAAACTGCATCTTCTAGGGAATCAAATTTTTTTCCCATCAGGCAAAAATAATCTTTGTTTTGCAGGGTAGATTAAGTGAGTTTTTATTCCAGCGTTCTTCTGTGATTTTTAACAAGGGAACACAAGCTTTCCTTTTTGAAACCACCACAGAGGGAATAGTCCTTGTCAAATCTAATGAAAGAATCATCAAGCTTTATTGGTAACATGGTCACACAGACAAACCAATCAGTAAAAACTACAAGAAAAATCTAGCCAAACTAGATTTTCTATTGTGTGATTTCTTAACCTATTGTGTATTAGAGGTAACTTGGGTGTATGCAAATGACCATTAAAGGACATCAGGTGTTTCAGGTACATGGCAGATGTTCTTCGTGTTTCACTGTTGCAGTCATCTCATTTGGGTTATCCTGCCAGGGGTAGCCCTCAGTCTGCCCGAATACCAGAGGCTTAGTATTTCTGCGTCGGTTGCTGTCACTCCAGGACTGACGTCAGGTCAGCAGTGGTATAAAATCAGGCAGCCGACGCCATTACATCAGTCTTTCTTGCCAAGAAGACCGAAGCAGAAGCAGTTTGCACGAGTGCCGGTCGGCCACTGCCTGAGTTTTTGTTTCCAAACTGAAGTTGAAGTCTTCTAAAGCCAAGTACCCCATTGGGGATCCTTTTTTCTTGCTCTAACCGATGTCAGAAAAAGTTAACAATTACCTCTGGAAAGCAAATACCACACCGAGACTTCCATTCTTACTGCATCACCTGTTTAGGGCCAGCCCACGACATCCCCCGCCGTTGCTTTTGTGCTTTGTTCAATGCCAGAACTATACGTTGTCGGGGCCTTATTGTAGCTAGATATTTTTGCTCTCAGTCCTTGAATTCCGATATGGCTTCGGTAAGCCAACCCACTACCGATCTTCCAAAAAAAATGTAAGGATAAAGACAGAGACAGACCACACAAGTCCAAAACTGCCGACAATGCTTCCGTTAAGCTAGTTGTCAGTTCTCCAGTCCTCAGTGAGGCGCTTTTGCAGCCCCTGATGCCAGCTTCTGTGGATTCGCAAGCCACTACCGAGACCCTTTCGGAGTCCGGTATGCTACGAGACTCTTCGACTAAGTATCCTGCGAATGTCTCTACCTTGGATGAGTCCGGAGCTGCTGAGCAGGCACCGGCTTTTGAGGAAGTACTTTGCACTACCGATACTCAACACAGACAGACTTCTTTCGCATCTTCAGTTCTTTCGAAAACAACCCAGTTTCTAAGGCCCAGGGTACGAACCACACCCCAAAAAAAACGACGACCCAAGCTCAAGCACCTGCTTCTTGCCTCAGTCCCAAATGCTTAAAATGGTAGAAGACCTTATAATGCTTATTGGGGGAAGCCAGGCTACCCCTTCCAAAAGAAAGAGAGACTTGTCCCCAGTAGTTTTATCTGAACAGGAGTCCGATGACTCTGATGTATCTGAATATAAAGATATGTGCCCTTCTCTGCTTATGAGGATTCTGATGCAGAGGAATCTATCCCTTCAGCCTCTCCACCCGAGGACTTTTCCTTTGGGGAAACCCTACATACTTTAAGGGAGCATTTCCAGTGGGAATGTAAGGACTGTTCTCAGTCAAAAAAGAGACTCGGAATTCTTAGAATTCCATAGCACAGACCTCTGGCCATTCCTCCTGTCCTGGATGTTGTGGATGATGTTTTTATGGAATCCAGTCTGACTCCTGACATCCTCCCTCCTGCTCACAGAAAACCAGACAGGTACTGTAGTCCCTGACTCTCACAAATTTCTTTTTAACAAGTCCTGCTGTTGACCCCAAAGTCATCTCACAAGGACCTAAAGGAATCAAAGCAACTTCCGCTAAGAATCCTACCCCCTCAGATAGAGATTCCCGAGCATTAGACAGATGGGGTAAAAAAGTATACACCTCTGCTACTCTTGCTATTAGAGCATTAAATTTTCAGATGTTCTTCATCTCACATTGCTGCAGTCCTTACACTTGGGTAGTCCGCTGTCCTCGGTCGGCCCGACTATCAAAGTATAAGGCTGACGTCGGTCAAGGCGCATTTGACTGACATCAGGACGTCAGGGTACAAATGCGCATGACCGACGTCATATCCTCAGTCTTTTTTGCCGCATGGTCTGATGCAGAAGCAGCGTTGCAAGTGCCGGTTGGCGTTCTGAAATTTTTCGAATTCGGAGTTTCAGACCGAGTCAAAGTTGGCTAAGTACCCCGTTGGCGAATATTTTAGTTTTTCTTGCCTCAGTGGTTTACCGGATGTCAGAAAAAGTGAATAACTGTATTTCTTGTGGGAAACAGATACCGCATAGAGATTATCATACTTTGTGTATTCCTTGTTTAGGGCCTGAGCACGACGTTGTTGGGTGTCGCTCTTGTGCTAGATTCAATAAGCGCACTATAAAGAGAAGGTTAGATTGTGCCAGGTTAGTCTTCGGGAAGCGGTGTAATTATAGAATGCCGTCGGATGCTCCGACGCCCGCTTCTTCGAAGAAGCACAAGGACAAAGCTGCTAAGCCTAGGCTAGAAGAACCGTCCGTTCTGGACGCCGGTTCTTCAGAGGTGTCGGTGGAGCCGGTGGTTCCGCCGGAGGTTTCTTTGGAGTCCCAGGGAGAGACTTTGTTATTGCAGGATGTGGCCTCTCAGGAGGCAGGTCAGGCCGAAGGGGCTTCTCAGGTTACTGTACTCCCCTCCCTTCCTAGGGTGGTTAGGCCCTCTACTTCTGTTTCCAAGGCTTCCCCCAGAGGCAGGCCAGGTTTAGCTTCAGTTGGTGTCACCCCTAGTACTTCGGGAACTGTGCCCAAGAAGCATATGCTTAAGATGGCAGAAGATTTGATTACCTTGATTAGAGGTTCTATGCCCCCTCCTGATAAGAGACCTAGGGTGGAACCTGAGCTAGGAGTTTTGAGCAGGCTTCGGATGTTTCAGAGTCTTCGGCTGAAGACTTGCAGGAGTATTCTCCTTATTCTGATTCTGATGTGGATGATTCTACTCCTTCTGCTTCTCCTCCTGAGGATTTTTCTTTTTCAGAGACTCTTCATTCCATGAGGGAGCATTTTAAGTGGGAAGGTCAGGACTTCTCTGATTCCAGGAAAAGGCTTAGGGATTTTTTGTTTTTACCCCAACATAGGCCTTTGGCTATACCTCCTGTTCTGGATGTGGTGGAAGATGTTTTTGCAGAGGCTTCTCTTAATCCTGATTCTTTGCCTCCTGCTCCTGTTAAACCGGATAGGTATTACAGGGTGGCTGAAGCTCATAAGTATCTTTTTAAGAGTCCTAGGGCAGACCCAGAAACTGTTAGTCAGGGGCCTAAAGGTGTTAAGGCTTCTGTTGTCAAAAATCCGGTTCCTCAGGATAAAGAGGCCAGGGCTTTGGATAGATGGGGAAAGAAAGTTTATACTTCCTCCACCCTAGCTATGAGGGCCTTGAATTGCCAGTTTCACATGTTGAAATACCAAAACTATCTCCTTTCACAATTGAAGTCTAAGGTAGATGCTCTGGCGGAAGGTATTGAGTGTAAAGAGTTACGAGATTTAGTGCATGTTTCTGAACAGGTGGGTAAGCATTCTTTGCAATGTGGTTTTGATGCTGTACAGGCCTCGTCTAGGGTGGCTGCCACTGGGTCAGTTCTTCGCAGGCACGCCTGGCTGAGGGATCAGAATTTATCTGACCATGTTAAGACAAGGATTTTAGATGCTCCTTTGCAATCTGATGTGTTGTTTGGTTCTCCTGTTGAGGCAGTCTTAAAGAAAATGGAAGACAAGGCTAAGTCTATGCAGACTGTTAAAGATTTTTTGCAGGTTCAGCCTCCAGTTTAGTAGAAATTGGCCTACCAAGGGGTGGACGTATCCTTCTTATGATTCCCAGTCTAGGGGTAGGTCTAGACGTGGTAGGGGCAGAGCTCAGGGCTCTTTCAGGCCTAGAACAGGGAGTTCGCCTGCACAGTCTTCGGTGAGGGCAGGGGTCAGTCCTTTCGTAAACAGACCCAATGACTTACCTTTTCAGCTGCCAGAGCCTTCACGACTGGCAGCACCTTTGGGAGGAAGGTTGGCACTCTTCAAGGAAAATTGGAGTTTAATTACCCAAGACAGATGGGTATTGGATATCATACACCACGGTTACAGGTTTTATTTCCATACCTTGCCTCCTTTCACAGGCATGCCAGACGTTCCTCCTCAGCAAAGAATAGAGGCTCACAAACAAATTTCTCTGTTACTTCAAATAGGGGCCATACAGCCGGTCCCTATGCCAGAAGTGGGCCTAGGATTTTATTTTCGCCTGTTCCTAGTACCAAAGAAAGGGAACACGTGGAGACCAATTTTGGATTTATCTACCCTCAACACTTATCTGGACATTCCCAAGTTCAAAATGTTGACGTTACAACAGCTCTTACCTCTGCTGGGCAAAGATCATTGGATGGTAACTTTGGATCTCAAGGAGGCTTACCTTCATGTTCCTATCAGAATGAGTTGCAGGAAGTATCTGCGTTTTCGGGCTGGGACTTCTCATTATCAGTTCTCTGCATTGCCCTTTGGCTTATCTACTGCGCCCAGAGTGTTCACGAAAGTTCTGGCTCCAGTGATAGCTTTCCTCAGGCTAAAAGGAATACAGATCTATCCTTATTTGGACGATTGCCTGATTCTGGCTCAAGGAAGGACGAGCTTCTTCATCATTTGGAATATGTGATAGCAGTGCTAAGATGCCTGGGGTATTCTGTGAACGAAATAAAGTCCAGTCTAGTACCCTCTCAGGACATGTGCTTTCTGGGTGTAAGACTGAATACAGCATCCCAGATGGCCTTTGACCCCGGACAAACAAAAGAATCTTTCCCTTTACTTTCATCAATTGTCTCATCAGTCCAGGCTGACTGCAAGGACAGTCCTTCAAGCCTTGGGGTTCATGGCATCTTGTATTCTGGTGCTTCCCAATGCCAAACTGCATATGAGGAAGTTACAATGGTATCTCAAAAATGTATGGACACAGCACTGCCAGGATTTGGACACTGTCATTCAAATAATACCTTGCATTCAAAAGGAGTTGTTGTGGTGGGCTCAGGAATGTCACCTAAACAAGGGACTCTCTGTGACCCGGCCAGAGGCGAGTCAGATTCTAACGACAGATAGGTTCATAGGTTCATAGATTAGTACTAAGCTAACTGCCCTTGTGAGCCATTTTAAGCTTAGCCAATTATCCCTTGTGAGACTCAAACCCTGCACCTTGTGTTTGTAAGGCAAACACCTTAACCATTAGGCCACCCTCCCAACCCCTGAGATGCCTCAGACAAAGCTTGGGGAGCTCATCTGAATGGAAAGTGGATACAAGACATGTGGCCTGCCAGACTACAACATCTACATATCAACCTGAAGGAGATGTTAGCAGTCCAGTTTGCATTAATAGCTTTCAAGGATTTACTTCTTCCAGGGCAGGTGTTGATTCTAACAGACAACACAACTGTCATGTGGTACATCAACAAGCAAGGGGGAACACATTCTTATCCTCTATGCAGGCAAGCAATGATTTTGTGGGAGACTGCTCTCAGTTTACAGCTAAATCTTCAGGCAAGGTTTCTGCCGGGAGCACAGAACTCCTTAGCAGATGTGTTGAGCAGACGAATTATGGATCCCCACGAGTGGAAATTGGATCCTCATGTATTTCAGAAATTGATAGTGTCATGGGGAACTCCAGACATAGATCTGTTCGCTTCTCCACTAAACCACCAGCTGCCAAAGTTTTGCACGAAAAGGTTTCATCCCACGGCTTGGAAAGTGGATGCTCTCTCTTTCAATTGGAGCAATCTTCATGTGTATGCCTTTCCACCTCTGCCTCTCCTCCCAAAGGTACTACTAAAGGCCAGACAGGACAAGCCAAGGATGATTTTGATAGCTCCAGATTGGCCTCGACAGCATTGGTACCCATTACTGAGAAGCCTGGTACGGGAGCCTCCATGGCCCTTACCTTCGATTCCACACCTGTTGTCTCAGGAGGACAGTCATTTGCTCAATGTCAAGCTTCACTCTCTTCATCTAACAGCCTGGCATATTCTGTTTTGAACCATAGTGGGTCTCAACTTCCACAGCAAGTTTTGAATGTTATTTTGGAAGCTAGAAGGCCTAGTACAAGGAAAGTGTACGCAGATAAATGGAAGAGATTTTTATTTTGGAGTGCAGCAAAGGATTTTGATGTTTCTGAGCCTAATTTAAGTGTGGCTCTTCAATATCTTACTGAGTTACTGGACAAAGGTTTGTCCTTCTCTTCTATTAAGGTTCATGCTGCAGCAATTTCGGCTCACTATGATTGTGACCCACCATTGTTTTCTCATCCTTTGTTCAAGCAATTTCTTAGAGGGGCAAAGAATATAAGACCCCACGAGAGCTCCTACTCCTGCTTGGGATCTCAATTTTGTGTTGGAGAAACTCACTCTACAACCTTTTGAGCCTGCAGCTACTACCGAGTTGAAATATTTATCATGGAAGACTGCTTTTTTTTGGCCATTACCTCTGCAAGAAGGGTTTCTGAGTTGCAGGCCCTTATGGCGGTTGAGCCTTTCTTAATTTTCCATAAGGATAGGGTATCTTTAGGCATAATCCTTCCTTTATGCCTAAAGTGGTTTCTAGTGTGGCTTTAAACCAAACTATTCATTTACCTACCTTTTATGCAAATCCCCAAGATAAAGGGGAAAAGATTTTGCACACTTTAGATGTACACAGGCAGTTGCGATATTATTTGGACAGAACTAAAGGGTTCAGGCAGTCTCAGCAGTTATTTGTTTCTTTTGCTTTGAGTTCTCAGGGCAAGCCTGTGTCAAAACAAACTATTTCTAAGTGGATTGGGTTTTGCATTGCTTTCTGTTATTCCCATCATGGTAAGGAGATTCCAGCTGGGATTAGGCCTCATTCCACTAGGGCTACTGCCACTTCGACAGCCTTTTTGAGGGGGGTGGCAACTAAGGATATTTTGGAGGCAGCTACTTGGAGTTCAGTGCATACTTTCTCTAGGCATGATCACCTACCACTTTATTCTAAATCTAGGGCTGGTTTTGCCACTGCTGTTTTGCAGGGCATTTTGGCAGCTCCTGCTTCCTTATAGTTTGGCCATCCTCCCTTACCTCTGCTTTGGGATTCTACCCAAGTGTAAGGACTGCAGCAATGTGAGATGAAGAACATAGTACAGTTTTGTACCTACCATAAATGTAGATGTTCGAAGATCCACATTGCTGCAGTCCAATTTACCCTCCCTCCTTCCCCTCTGTAGTTAGAGGCGGTTGTGTGGGTTGGGTTGTAAATATGGTGTATATTGTATATTTTGTACATATTTTTAGTGCTAGGTTGGTGGGTTGTTTGTTTGCTGTCTTTTGGTTTTGACCTTTCTTTCTAGGGTCTTCTGACATCTGGGGCAAGAAAAGACTGAGGATATGACGTCGGTCATGCGCATTTGTACCCTGACGTCCTGATGTCAGTCAAATGCGCCTTGACCGACGTCAGCCTTATACTTTGATATTCGGGCCGACCGAGGACAGCGGACTACCCAAGTGTAAGGACTGCAGCAATGTGGATCTTCGAACATCTACATTTATGGTAGGTACAAAACTGTACTTTTCACATGCTGAAATATCAGCAACATACCATGGAACTCCTCAAACAAAAAAATATCTTCTTTTCCTGCTTGTGCAGAAAATAGAGTTACAAGACCTGATGCATTCTGCAAGTCAAGTAACTTAAGCACACCTTACAATGTGGTTTTAACACCCTAGAAGCATTTTGCAGGGCAGCAGTCACTGGTTCTGTCCTAAGAAGGCATGCTTGGCTTAAGGGACTGACTTTGCCAGACCATGTCAAATCCAAATTATTGGGCGCACCCTTGCACAAAGACAACTTATTTGGCACCAAGGCAGAAGAGGTTTTAAAAAAAATGGAAGCAAACGCTAAATCTATGCAGACAGACTTGTTACAAGTCCAGCCACCGAGGTTCGGTAGGCATTGCCCCTCCAAGCACTGGTCCTTTCCTGCCCCCTCTAGGCTAACTCAGCCCAGAGCCAGGGGAAGCAGACCCCCCAGCCAACAGCCCCAGGGAATGCAGAGATCTAAGCAATGGAGTTCCTCCTCTTCAAAAACAGGGAGTGCAGAGCCACCCCCTTATGGTAAGAATTCATAATGACTTTACACTTCCATCCATTTCCTCTGCCCACCTGCTTGTGCCCCTAGGAGAAAAACTCTCCTTCCACGCAAAAAAATGAGCCACCATTACCAGTGACCGCTGGGTCCACAACAGTGTCCCAGGGATACAAATTTTATTTCCACCCTCTGCCAGCCCCAAAAGGGTTCCCAGATCTTCCTCCAAACCAGTGGGTAGAGGCCAAAAAGCAAGTCCTTTCCCTGCTCTCCATGAGGGCAATAGATCATGTTCCTGCAGAACAGATGGGCCAAGGTTTCTACTCCAGACTCTTCCTGGTACCCAGGAAAAGAGGGCACATGGCACCCCATCCTCTATCTATCCATTCTAAACACCTTTCTGGTGATAACAAAATTCAAAATGTTCACCCTCCAGCAGCTTCTACCTATGCTTTCCAAGCATGTTTGTTTAGCCACCCTAGACCAAGAGGCCTACCTACACATCCTAATCTTAAAATCATGCAGAAAATGCCTATGTTTCAGGGCAGGATCTATACACTTTCAGTTCTCTGCGCTTTCCTTTGGCTTAGCTACTGCTCCCAGAGTATTTACAAAATGCCTGGCTCCCGCCATTGCTTTTTGCAGACAGATATTCAAATTTACCCATACTTAGACGACTGCCTGATTCAGGCAGACAGTCAGGAAAAGCTGCTACAGCATCTGACCTTTTTAAAGGACCTACTGACCTCCCTGGGGTACACTATCAACAAAACAAAATCAAAAGTAGTCCCCACACAAAAAAAATTATTCCTGGGAGCAAGCCTAGACACAGCATCCCAGATGGCATTTCTTACTCCAGTATAACAAGACTACCTGCCAGGCTACTTCTCTCAACTATCCAAGGATTTGTAATAGTTAAACATGATGCTTTTTTATTTCTAATTCCTTGTTAAATATTGATCTTAACATGTATGTAAATTCTTCAAATTGTAGAAAGACATTAGATTTCCATCTTCTAGTAATGGTCTTCCACACACATACGTTAACTGGGGCAAGATGCTAAGGACAGGGAAAGAAGATAACAAAAGCTAAAATAAGATAAGAAATATAGGAATAAGAGATGGGCCCTTCCTGAAAGATCACAGGATGGCGCAGTGGTGCAGCGGTAGTGACGGACGTTAGGGTGCGAGTAAGGCAAGTGTGCAATGTTGACGGTCTGTAGGGGTAGGGGTGGGTTAAGTGAGTTAGGGTTAGGGCGCAGGTTAGGTAAGGGTGCAGTAGTGAATTTTTTTGGGTTAGGGGCGGGTTAAGTGAGTTAGGGTTAGGGCGCGGGTTAGGTAAGGGTGCAGTAGTGAATTTTTTTGGGTTAGGGGCGGGTTAAGTGAGTTAGGGTTAGGGCGCGGGTTAGGTTAGTGTGCGATAGTGACGGACCTTAGGGTTAGGGTTTCGGTTAGGGTTGTGGATAGTTGTGTATGTAAAGTTTAGTGTTTGTTTGTTAGGATTTAGGTGTGCTTGTGTTGTGTGTGTGGTTTTTGGTCAGGGAATTTGTTTTGTTTATTGGTTGTTGTGATGATGTGTTGAGTGTGTGCGGTGTCGTGTTTGTGATCTGTCGATGATGTGGTGTCGGTGATGTCGTTGTCGATGTTATGTGTTGTTGGTGTTATAACCTAGAACCATATATATATATATATATATATATATATATATATATATATATAGGTATGGTTTCACTTTAGAATCTCGAACTACTGAAATATCGAATTTCAATAGCTCGAGACCAAAGTGTTCTGCACATGCACAAAAGTGCACAATCACGAATGCGGAAAAGCCGAATCTGCGGTTGTGGAGGCGATTCCCTGTGTTAGTGATGTGCAGTGTGGTATGTGGATGTAGCTGGAGATTCAGGTAATTGATGTTTTACTAGAGGTTTTGTTTAGGGATTTTAGTGTGTGTAAGTGTGTTTGGAGTTTTGAGGTAAGATTGTGAGTGTGTAAGTGTTGAGAGTGGTGGTATTTGTGTGTATGTGATGTGAGTTTGTGCAAGGGAAGTATAGAATGTGTAGTGGTTTTTGTGTGTTTGTGTTTTTAGTGCAATCTCGGAATTAGTGAATATAAGTAGCGGGGGTGTGGGGGGTGCTTATATGTAGGGTCTGCGCAAGTGTTTGTTTTTTTGTGTTTTGTGTGTGCTCTTTTGGTTTGTAGTTTAGGGAGGAAAGTGTAATGTGTGCTTGTTTGTGTGTGGAGTGTTTATGTGGGCAGTCACGATTTTGAATTTCGCGCTTTTGGGGTTTCGGGTTTTTCAGTTTTCGGCTTTAAAGTCTCAAGATACCGAATTTCAATATTTCAGTATTTTGGGATTGTAAAGTGAAACATATATACATATATATATATATATATATATATATATATAAAATGTGTTTGTGTGTGTGTATATCTATATATATACATATATATATATATATATATATATATATATATATATATAGTTTCACTTCAGAATCCTGAAATATCACAATCCTGAACTTCATAATCCTAAAGCCCAAAATCCTGAATCCCAAAAAAGTGAAAACACACAGGATACATATACTGATCATAAACAGCGCAAACCATATTACGTTCCACCATACACCTCCCCACACCCCCTGCTACTTAAGTATATCATCTCCAAGATTGCACTTCACTACACTATCATGAGTTATGTTGTAGTATAGCACGTTAAAAGGGAACATTACTAAGGTTACAACAGGCAGTCATGAAATGTGATGGCATGTTTGCCATTTTATTCTGTGGAGTGCAAACTTGGATTTCTTATATTGAATTAGCAGGGAACATTCTGATGAAGTTCGATTACATATAATCTAACCAATGAAAGCGCTCAATGGGAAAAAAATGGAACGATCACACTTGTAAGTTTTGCTGATTGCTAAATTACTTTTTAAGAACTGAGCTGCTCTATTTGACTGCACTCCTCTACTTGCTGCATGTTGAAGGGATAAAGCTGGATTTTAAAAGGAATCCATGGTCTCAGGTTGATTTCTTCCTCAACTGGAAGTTTTGAAGTTCTTAGGTGTCTGCAGTATTCTTCCTAACTGCAGTTTTTATGTATTAAGTTGCTTATGTGTATGTATATATATATATATATATATATATATATATGTATGAGTGTGTGTATGTGTAGACAGTGGCTCGTGCTGTTATGATTTTTTTCTTGTGTAGAATTTCTTGCAGCATCAAATAATGCATTTTACACACATGAGCACCTCTATATTTTACCACTGTGATAAGTTAACAACAGTGTTTCATTTCTTTAGCCATATAAAAAGAGTCTACAGTACCCATCTTCTGCTGCACAACATAGGCAAAGCATTGATGGGAACATTGCTGCAGACACAGCAGAAATTTCACACTCCAGCATTCAGAATACATCTTTCCGGAACTTTCTGGTACATTCCCTGCGCATCGTTTACAGTGTCTCCTATTTCTCGTAAAGGAAGAATGGTCATTACTGTGGTTACCTTATGACTGTATCACTGAGCATTGTGTTGTCCTGCAAAAGATTAGACTGAGTGAACCTGAAAGACAAAAACCTGTTTTACCTGTTAAAGCACCATCTGATCTGCTGAAGTGATCACAGCTGAATGATTGTAGGCTGATTACTGATATTAGAATAAGTGATGCCAGTTTATACTAAACAGTAACTGACCATGGGCTGGCTAACCATAGAGCTTGTTACTATGCGCCACAAAGATTATGGCAGTAGCATGCAGTATGACTTTTAGCCTCATTTGTGGTCATTTTTTGTATTTAAAATTCCAGTATAATTATTTGATTAGTACATTAATTGTACTAACCAAAATATTTTATTTCTTGCATGCTGTTGGTTGAGAACTTTTTGTTAATCATAGTTTTTATGATTTTAAAATTATAACAAAAATGTGAGAAAATGATCTGCTTTCAGTATTCCACTATAGTCTTTGGTTTCTGGGGTAACCTCCCATACTAATTTAAGCTGTTAAAAGGCAGGAAAGGTTCTCATGTTATGATGACTACACTAAGTAAAAAAAAAAATTGTAGCTTACAAGTTATTTTGATGGGATTGCATATGGCTGTAAAGTTTATATTGCCAGATTGTGTTTTTAATGTCTGTTACTTTCTTTCAGAGTGTGCAGTAATGAATACGTTTGACATGTGATGGATGATAAAGTACAAGACAAAAGCACGGATCTTTCCAGATTCCAGCTTTTAGTGGAGCGAAATCTGTGCAGATTGTATTACTTCCAGCTTAAAAAGAAATCTCTCTTCTCATGGATAACTCTTCCAGTTCTAGCAGAAACAGTGGTAGGAAGAGCAGGGTTGGGCATATGCCCTCTTCTGTATTACACTGGAAGAAATCAGACAAGGAGAAGATGGTTCTTGCTCCTCCTTCCAGTCAACTGTCCTGGTCTTCAGAAAACTCTGCCAGCATAGAAACAAAACGTATACATACCATGTCTGCAAAAGAAATGGGGAAGACTGTCCTTTCTGGATTTCCTGAGCCATCAAAATCTTCTAAGGACACTTTGTTAGGACCTGCTACCTATTCAGGACAGAATACCAGCAGGTTACAGTCTAGTAGCATACATGTTAGAAGGCCCATCGCAAGATTGCAGAAACCTATGGTTTCATCAGTATCTGCCAAGGCTAGTTCAAAGCAGAGTTTGTCATCATCATCAGACAGTGTGGAGTCTTTACGTTTTGAGAACATTGCTAGGTCTCAAAGTTTTTCACATTCCAAACAGAATTTGTTGCTGCCTTTTAAACCTTTGACCAGATCACATTCCTTTAACAAGACAGCAGACCTTACAGTTCCTTGTCGAAATAAGCCATTTATTTGTAGAAAGAAAAATAATACAGATCCATTGCTGAGGAATTCAGGTTCCACTGACGTATGTGGTGATGAACTCAAGTGTAAAAATCCTGTTAACAGACCAATTTCAAATGCCCCATTGTTAAACACAAGAACATCATTTATACCCATTAGCAATTCTACATGTTCCTCTTTTATACATAGGGGACATAGTCCATGTTCAAGAGGTGGTGTACGAGTTTTTAAACGAAAACATGGAAATGGAAATAAGAATTCTGTTAAAGATTTGTCTTTAGTTATGAATGACAGTTGTAAAGAAAAAGGAACAGAGTGGTTTGTACTCGGACCAGGAGTAACATCCATAGAAAAAGAACAGCACGACATAATTCCTGATGTAATAAATTTAAATGGCGAGGTAGACGAAATATCTATTTCCTCATTATCATCTTGTGATAAAAATGACCAAAGTGAGGAGTGTGATGTCGCAGACATGGACGACCAAGAAAGGAGGAGCTCAGCCAGGCAGTCGGAAGTTTACATTGCGAAAGACAAAAGCAGCCTTATGAATACATCAGCAGTATTAGAGCTTTCAGTCACTGATCTGGCTGAAGAGTCTCATCTTGATGGTAAGCAAGAGCATTCGCTTAATAAATACACTCCAGCATTTTATTTTTAGTTGAGATTTAGTTTTATTAAATAGCTGAACTTTTTTGTCTTACCTCATTTACTGTTTTGTGATTTTATACATGTTATTTATTGTCTAGTGTTTTCATTCCTTCAGTAGGAATTTGTTTTACACTCTGAAAAGCCTTTTTTTCACTTTTTCTGTCAGTCGTCGTTTCTAAGGTATCAGTTTGAGATGCATTTTAATAATCAACTGCAGTGTAATATGCTTTCCCTTTGTTTTGTGTGGCATTATAGTACTTTTAGTACAAAAACAAGTGTATATGTTATAGTTTTCTATATGTGAGAAGATATTTTGATTGCTTGTGTATGCTTGGGACCCTTAAGACAGTGTCTATTTTATGGACATGGCTTACACTTTCTAATCACGATTCACCATACTGATGGGCGCTTTGGAGGCTAGCAAGGGTCATCCCACTGTGTGTTAGATGGTTAAAGTTAGTATTCATCAGGTGTAGGTGGAACAAGAGTGTGACTAAGTTTGACATCTAATTGCATTTCAGATAGAGACCATTGATAGTATCAGATGAAGAGGTGTTGAAGTCTAACCTTTGGCAAAATGTTGGCCAGTCTTAACATCGCAAGTAGTGTACTGATGGGACTATGGTAGACCTTTGGTGCTTTTGCTTAGAGGCCAAAAGAATTAAAGCAAAGTAGTATCAACTGGACTCGTAAAGGAGGAGGAGGGTTAATTTATATCTGTCCAGGACAGTGAGATAAGTGCATTATGGAAGGTGATCTGTGTCTTCCAATCAAAAAAGCTCTAGGAAACGTAGTGCTGATAGAGTAGAAGGGAATTGGGCAATGCATGTTGTGGAGGAACTGTTAGGCATGCTCCGAGCCAGTCTGAAACATTTACATCTTCAGCTTGTCAAGGCCCATAGGGCAAAGAGACTAAATGAAGTAGATTTTACCATAGACATATAAATACCGTATAAAGCACCAGCTACAGGCCTCCATTTGTAGGTCCTTAAGAAGAAGCGGAGACAGAATATTTGGTAATCGCAGGTAAAAAAATTGTCTGTGTGGAGCACTTTTTCCCATCTATGTGATGGAGCCAGGTTGTGGGGAGGATTTTTTTTTTTGGGTTACCTCTACAATGAGTGACATTAATGCACCTTGTCATGTCATATTATTAAACATGATGCACGCTCAGATGTAGTGGAGGTAATGGAGGGGCAGGAAGTGCTCACTGTGAATGTGTGAAAGTGTGTTTCTGCTCTTTAAGCAGGAAATGGCATCAGAAGCTGATACTGGAATGAATATAACCACATGGAAATTTAATCTTCAGAAGCAGTGTGGTGAATGGGGGAAGGAAAAGAGAATGGAGAAGGACAAACAATCAAGCCGAATGAAGCTGGAATGGAGTGTGCAGAGATGCTGTGAATTCTGGGTTGGCAGCAAGGACATTAACAGATCCCAGAGCAAAAATTGGGCCAGTGGAAGATGTTCTTAGAGATAGCTACCCATTAATGATACTAATTTGAATGATTTGAATAATATGTCCAGAAATATAAAAAGGGCAACCAGCAAAATACAAGTAACTGAATAAAGTAAAAAATAAAACTGGCTAGGCAGAGAGTAAAAGCCAAAATATTTAATAAAAAATACTTAAAATATTCACAAAAATACTACTAAAACAAACAGGATGAGCACTTTCATACTCAAAGGTACTTCGTCAGATCCATTCTTGCATCCGTTAACATTCCACTTGTATAACTCCGTGTTTAAGGTCATGTGATTTTAACAATGACTTAATGGGGATGATTTCATTTAATCCCTTGCCTGCGTCAGCCCTTAACAAATGCATCCATTTTATTTCAGTGCATTCAGTTCTTGTTTTTATGTTACCACCTCTCAGATTAAGTGTGTAATTTTCTAACACCATATACTTGAACCAATGTTCACAACTTGTTGACAAGATATGTTTGGACAGTGCATTCCTATCATCCTTTCTATTGACAGCATACACATGTTCTCTTATATGATCTCTCAAGCAGCGGTTAGTCTTTCCCACATAGAAACTTTTGCAAATAGAACAAGAAGCACAATAAACAACATTTTTGGTACTAGAATCTGCATAAAACCGCATATTGAATGTCTGTCCTGTTTCTGGATGTACAAAATGGTCATCCTTATCGATATATCTACAGACAGTGCAGTGACGACAGGGGAAGGTCCCTACTCACTCTTTAACTGTCCCCCCCTCACGATCTGACGGGTTTATAACACAGCAGTTTCTTTAATGATGGACGATTTTTGAAACAAAAGGAGGGAGGTTCACCCAGCAGTTTCTTACAATTGTCAACTGAAGCCAAAATCTTCCAGTGTTTCTTGACAATTTCACAGACAGACTCTGAATCCCTGGAATATGTAAGATTCATACATACAGGTTGAATAGAGCTACTGGTAACAGGGACAAGATCCTCACTTAAGCCACTAAAGTATGGTCTAGTACGTGTGTCCCTTAGCATGACTGCATCATTCTTTGCAGCTGTTATGTCTAGGTCACAGTACCCTCTTTCCATTAAATTCAAGGCAAGTGTATCAAAGGAGCCATACTTGTCACTGTCTCTTGTGCTTAGTCTGGCTGTCCTAAAAAACTGGCCTTTGAGGACATTCTGTTTAACATGTTTTGGATGCATACTGTGTGAGTGTACTGTGTTATTAGTCTTGCGGGGCTTAACATATTGTCTCATATGTATAGCATCTAGTGTCTTAATCACTGTAACATCTAGGAAAGGTATAGACTCTGTGGACCATTCATAAGTAAATCTGAGAAAGTTGGTTGTGCTGTTTAAATAGGACACAAACTGGTCAAGGCTTTCTAATGTGTCTCCCCATACAAGGAAGAGGTCATCCACATAACAACCATAGTAGAGTATAGATTCCTTGAACCTGTTGTCAGAAAGAACATTCTGCATCTCTCTGTCGGCTAATACCATATTGGCATATCTGTTGGCACACACCGTGCCCATAGCTACCCCTGATGTTCTTCGTGTTTCACCGTTGCAGTCATCACATTTGGGTTATCTGCCTGCAGGTAGCCCTCAGCCGGCCTGAATACAAGAGTCTTGGATTCCTGCGTCCGATGCTGTCTCTTCTTCCATGACATCAAGTCGTCAGGGGTATAAAACATGCAGCCGACGTCATTACATCAGTCTTTCTTGCCGTGCGTTGCCCGAAGCAGAAGCAGTTTGCAAGTGCCGGTCAGCTGACTCCTGAAATTTTCGTTTTCGTGTTTCAGAACCGAAGTCTTCAAAAAAAGATAAGTACCCCGTTGGGGATCTTTTTTCTTGCTCCAAATGATGTTATTAAAAGTTAACAGTTGTCTTACCTGTGGAAAGCAAATACCTCATAAAGATTTTCATTCGTACTGCATTCCCTGCTTAGGCCAGACCACGACGTCCCTCGCTGTCGATTTTCTGCCTTGTTCAACCCCCGAACTGTTCATTGTCGGGCTATCTTTGCAGCAAATTATTTTGGTACTCTGTATCCGTACTCCGAAATGGCTTCGTTAAGCCATCCGACTACCGATCTTCCGAAAAAACTTAAGGATATAGACAGAGACAGACTGCATAGGTCCAAAATTGTCGACGATGCTTCCATTAAGCTAGTCACCAGTCTGCTGGTACTCAGTGAGGCACTTTCGCAGCCCCTGATACCCGCTACTTCAGATTCGCAGGCCTCTACTGAGACCCATTTGGGTCCGGTATGCCACGAGATGCTTCTTCGACTATGGAACCTGTGGATGTCTCTACCTTGGATGGATCTGGAGCCGCTGTGCAGGCACTGGCTTCTGAAGTTGTATTTTGGCCTACAGATTTGCATTTTAAACAGTCATCTTCTTCATCCAGGCCTAAAACCCGCACCACGCCTAGAAAACCGATGCCCATATGCCTAAAACACAAATGCTTAGAATGGCTGAAGACCTTATTACCTTAATTAGGGGAAGCCAGCCTTCCCCCTCTAAGAGACCTAGAACTGATTTTTCCTTCTGATTCTTCTGATCAGGAATCTAATATTTCTGTTCCTTCTGATTGCTAGGATTTGCCCTTATCTACTTATGAGTATTCTGATGCAGAGGATTCCATTCCCTCTGCTTCCCCTCCAGAAGATTTATATTTTGGTGAAACCTTGCACACTCTTGGGGAGCATTTCTGCTAGGAAAGCCAGGATTACTCTGACTCCAAAAAGAGGCTTAGGGAATTCTTACTCCTTCCTCAACACAGGCCTTTAGCTGTCCCTCCTGTTCTGTACATTGTAGATGATGCTTTCGTGGAATCTAGCCTTTCCCCAGACACCATACCTGAAGCTCCCAGAAAATCTAACCGGTATTACAGAGCACCTGACACTCACAAGTTCCTCTTCAAGAATCCTACTGCGGATCCAGAGACCATTTCCCAAGGACCAAAAGGCATTAAGGCTACTGATGCCAAAAAATCCTACCCCTTCTGATAAAGATTCTAGAGCCTTGGACAGATGGGGTAAGAAGGTATACACTTTTGCTACTTTGGCCATTAGTACCAGCAGCATATTATGGGACTGCTTAAACAGAAAATTATGTTGATTCCTGACTCTGCTGAACACAAAGATTACAGGATTTAATGCATTCTGCAGAACATGTTGGTAAACATACTTTGCAATGTGGTTTTGACTCTTTAGAAGCATCTTGCAGGGCTGCTGTCACTGGGTCTGTACTTAGAAGGCATGCTTGGCTTAAGGAGCAAAACTTGGCAGACTGTGTTAAAGCTAAATTACTGGATGCTCCCTTAAACCAAGAATGCCTGTTTGGCAACAAAGCAGAAGTCCTCAAAAGGATGGAGGAAAAAGCTAAATCTATGCAAACTGTTAAAGATTTCCTACAAGTACAGCCTCCCAGATTTATTAGTCTTTGGCCTTCAAAGAAATGGTCCTTTCCAGTCTCTTCCAGGCCTTCTCAGTCCAAACTCAGGAACAGCAGACAAACCTAGGTTACAGTCTCAGGCTACACACAGGCCTTAGCAGTGGGGGCGTTCCCTCTTCCAAAGCGGGGAGTAGTAAGCCACCCCCCTACAGAAAAATGGCATAATGACTTAACCTTAACCCTTCCAAGCCCTGCTCAACTGCCTGCTCCCTTAGGAGGAAAGCTCGCCCTGCATGCGAAAAAACTGAGAACTCATTATCCAGGATAAATGGGTTTTGAATATAGTTTCCCAAGGATACAGATTCCACTTCCACACCCTACCAACCCCAAACGGTTGGCCAGACCTACCCCCAAATCCGTGGGTGGAGGCCCAACAGCAGGTTCTGTCTCTTGTAAGTATCAGGGCTATTCAACCTGTCCCAGCAGAACAAAGGGGACAAGGTTTTTATTCCAGACTTTTCCTGGTACCCAGAAAAGACAGCTCCTGGCATCCTCTCCCGGACCTCTCTATTATAAACACCTTTCTGGTAATCCCAAAATTCAAAATGCTAACACTTCAACAGCTGCTTCCTATGCTAGGCAAAGATGCCTGGTTGGCAACTTTAGACTTAAAAGGAAGCTTACCTGCACATTCCAATAAGGGAAGCTTGCAGGAAATACCTACACTTCAGGGCAGGCTCCATGCACTATCAGTTCTCTGCACTTCCCTTTGGCTTATCTACTAATAATAAATAAATAAATAAAATAAATACTGTGCCCAGGGTATTCACAAAGTGTCTAGCTTCAGCCATTGCAGTTTGCAGGCAGAGAAATATTCAAATATACCCATACTTGGACGATTGTCTGATTCAGGCAGAAAGCCAGGACTTGCTATTAAAACATCTGGCATTCATAAAGAAACTTCTAACCTCACTGGGGTACACCATAAACAAAAAGAAATCTTACCTAGTACCCTGCCAACAGATTGTATTCCTGAGAGCAAGCTTGAACACAACTTCCCAGATGACTTTCCTCACTGCAGAGAAACAAGTTTATTTGACAACCTACTTCAAACTATTGGCCACAAAGACCTAACTATCTGCAAGGAAAATTCTGCAAGCCCTGGGGTTCATGGCCTTTTGCATTCTACTAATTCCATATGCAAGACTGCATATGAGGAAACTACAATGGTATCTAAAAAGCCTATGATGTCAACATTCTCAGAACCTGGAATCAATGATTTCTATCATTCATTGTTTAAAGACAGAGTTCCTTTGGTGGACAGAGGCCTGCTACCACAGCACGGGGCTCCCTTTCACTCTACCCCCTGCTGCCCAAACCTTAACAACAGACGCATCAGACTGTGCATGGGGGGCTCACTTGGCAGGGCAATGCATTCAGGGCGAATGGAAACAGAGACAGATGCACCTACATATGAACCAAAAAGAAATGTTAGCTGTACAGAATTCCCTGACAGCCTTCAAACACCACATTCTTCCAGGACAACTATTGGTAAAGACAGACAGCACCACAGTTATGTGGTACATAAGCAAGCAGGGGGAACTCACTTGTGCCCTCTCTGCAAACTAGCCATGGCTCTGTGGAACACAGCCTTGAGCTACCAAGTGTACCTACAAGCTCAGTTCCTCCCAAGCAAGCTAAATTCACTGGCAGATGACCTAAGCAGAAATATCATGGACCCACGCGAATGGAAACTGGAACCAAAAATATTCAACCTCTTGAGTAATAATGGGGGACTCCAGAGGTAGACCTGTTTGCCTCCCCTCAGAACTACCAATTGGACAGGTTCTGCACAACGACTTCCCACAGTCAAGCTTGGAAGGTGGATGCCCTATCCTTTACCTGGGAAATCCTCTCGGTTTATGCCTTTCCTTTTCGGTTTAAGCCTCTCCTCTCGAAGGTTCTGCAAAAGATCAAACAGGACAAGCTAAGGACAATACTGATTGCACCAGACTGGCCACGCCAGCACTGGTGTACCCCCTCTTGTGCAGTATGACACTGCTGAAACCATGGCACCTGCCTCAGACCCCTTCCCTGCTGTCCCAGCAGGCTGGCCAGATTCTGCACCCTCGGCTTCAAACCCTGAACCTTGCAGCCTGGCTAATTCCTTGAGCTCTCCAATAGCATCCCCTCAGTAAGCAGGTGCTGGATGTCATTCTGGAGGCAAGGAGGCGTAGTACTAGAAAATCCTATGCTGAAAAGTGGAAACGATACTGTTCCTGGAGCCAGACTCAGGAGATGGGCACAACGGTGCCCGGCTTATCTCATATTCTTCAGTACTTACCAGAAGTGCTCCACAAGGGCCTATCCTTCTCGTCAATTAAAATTCATGCCTCTGCCATTTCAGCACATTATAATACTGATCCACCCCTCTTCTCTCACCCCCTGCTAAAGCAGTTCCTTAGAGGGGCCAAACATTAAGACCCCCCCCAGGAGAAGCCCCTACTCCAGCCTGGGAACTTAACTTTGTATTGGAAAAGCTCACTCTCCCTACCTTTGAGCCAGCTGCAACTGCAGAGTTTCAATACTTTCTTGGAAAACAGCCTTTCTTCTAGCCATCACTTCAGCAAGAAGAGCGTCTGAATTACAGGCCCTCATGGCAGTGGAGCCCTTCATTATCTTCCATGCAGACAGGGTTTCCCTCAGGACCAATCCTTCCTTTATGCCCTCAGTGGTGTCTAGTGTGGCCCTAAATTAGTCCATTCAATAGCCTACTTTTTCCCTAATCCACAAAACAAAGGAGAACGAATACTACACTCTCTGGACATGCACAGACAACTTAGATTTTATTTAGGCAGGACTAAGCCTCTCAGAAAATCTGAACAGCTGCTACGTGGCTTTGGGGAGCAGAGGGGAAGGCCACTTCAAAGCAAACAATTTCTAAATGGATAGCCCATTGCATTCATTTCTGCTACAAGCACCATGGAAAACCTACCCCACAGAGGATAAGATAGGGCTGCAGCTACCTCCTACAGCCTTTCTCAGAGGAGTCCCTACCTGGGACATCCTAGAAGCTGCTACCTGGAGCTCTGTACATACCTTCACCAAACATTACCACATGCCTATTTTTAATAAATCCAGAGCTGGTTTTGCCACTGCAGTCTTGCAGGGTTTAATAACCGGCCCTAATGCTCTCTAACTTCCTCCTCCCTTCCTTAGCTTTGAGAATCAACCCAAATGTAATGACTGCAACAGTGAAACACGAAGAACATAGTACAGTTGTATACACTTACCATAAATGTAGATGTTCGAGTGTATTCACTGTTGCAGTCCTGGTTACCCTCCCTCCAGCCCCCTGACTTCTCTTGGTTCTACCTTTCCTTCTTGTTTGGTGTATTTAAGTTTTCAGGTGTATTTGCTTTTTGATGGAGGTGTACCATAACATATAATTGCTTCCCATTGTGGGGGTACCTGACATCTGGGGCAAGAAAAACGGATGTAATGGTGTCGGCTGCATATTTTATACCCCTGATGACCTGACGTTATGGAAGAGGAGATGGCATCCGATGCAGGAATCCACAACTCTGGTATTCAGGCCGGCTGAGGGCTACCCACAGGCAGATAACCCAAATGTGATGACTGCAACAGGGCAACATTCAAAAGCAAACTTCTCGTTACTTAAGACTGAGGTGGAAAGGTTCACAGCCCCCATGCTGAAGGACAACACTGTCCAAGCTGCTGAATCCCTTACAAAGGCACTCTATGAGCACCTGCAAGAATGCATGGATCATGCTATCCCAAGCAAAACCAAGACTCACTCCTCCAAGAAAAGGAAACCAGTCTGGTGGACCCCTGCCATAAACAAGTTATACAAAAGGAGGAAACTAGTGCAGAAAAGAGTAAATTCCCAAGAAGGAAAGACATCCCTGATCAGTATCCGCAAGAAACTACGATCCCTCATAAAATCATCCAAGGCTAGCTTCGAAAGAAAAACTGCCAAGGACTCCAAAGATAACCACAAAGCGTTCTTTAGCTATGTCAAGAACCTAAGTGGAAACTCTCAGATCTGCTCTGAGTTGGTGCAGAATGGCACAAAATACACTGAACCGACTGATATTGACAACATTCTGACAGACAGGTTTAGTGCAAACTTCACCCCCCTCTCACCCCCTAAAGGGCCCATAACCATACCAGAAGAATGTAGTTCCCCGGCAATCACTGATACACAGGTTAAAACAGCCCTATCCAAAGCCAAAAATACAGCTTCAATGGGACCAAATGGTGTCCCAGGCTGTGTCTTACACGAACTCCAAAATGAACTAACCCCTCACCTAAACACACTGTTCAAACTCAGCTTCTCTACAGGCTACGTACCCATAGAGTGGCACACAGCAACAGTTATCCCACCCCACAAAAGTGGGATCACAAAGGACCCCGGGAAGTATCGCTCTATAAGCCTGACTAGCCTGGTCTGCAAGGCTGTGGAGCGCATCATCATGAAATTCATTAACAGAGACATTCATTAACAGATCCTTCAAACATTGGACCCTACCCAGTTTGGTTTTGTTAAGGGCAGATCATGCCTCCTAAACCTGGTGGACTTCTTTGAGACAGTTACCAAGGCTTTAGACGAGGGAAAGGAGGTCCACACAGCCTACCTAGACCTCGCTAAGGCTTTCACCAGCATTCCCCATATTTGTATTATAGACAAGCTCACCAGCCTGAACATAAACCCTTATGTCACGAGGTAGGTTGCCACTTGGCTCATGGATAGAACCCACACGGTGAGAGTTGCAGGCTGTAGGTCTGACTCTAAACCATTTACAAGTGGTGTTCCCCAGTGCTCAGTCCTGGGACCCCTCCTTTTCGGTATATACTTCTCAGAGGTACAGGCAAGCACAGGAGGGCTATGGCTGACCAAGTTCACAGATGCCTGCAAACTGGGGGCCATAATTGACTCTCCAGCTGATAGACATCCTCCAGAAGGGTCTCACTGAGATGGATACCTAGTGTCAAAATCATGGCCTCAAGCTAAATGCCAAAAAGTGCATAGTCATCCCCTTTGGAAAAAAAAATACCCGTGAACTGCCACATACGTGGTAGTTCCCTAAATACAGAAAATGAAATAAGGGATCTGGGGACCCAAGTAGATGGTAATCTCTCCTTTGATAATCATATTGCCAAGGTGGTTAGAAAATCCTTCTATGTGGCCCACCTAATCCCAAAATGGTTCACATGTAAAACAAAAGAGGTTATTGATGTTCATAGTGTTTCACTGTTGCAGTCATTACAATTGGGTTATCCTGCTGGCAGGCTGCCTGCAGTCAGCCTGAATTCCAAAGTCCTGGTTCGGTGTCGGTTGCTGTCGCCTCTTCCCTGACATCAGTGAGCCAGGGGTATAAAAGATGCAGCCAACTCCATTTTCTTCAGTCTTTCTTGCCGCGCGGTGCCCAAAGCAAAAGCAGTTCGCAAGTGCCGGTCGGCCGACTCCTGAGATTTTCGAAATTGAATTTCAGATCCGAAGTCTTTAATAAAGCTAAGTACCCCGTTGGGGAAACTTTTTTCTTGCTCCAGACCGATGTCAGAAAAAGTTAACAATTGTATTTCTTGTGGGAAGCAAATACCTCATAAGGATTTTCATTCATACTGTATTCCTTGCCTAGGCCCTGACCACGACGTTGCTAGTTGTTGGTTTTGTGCTAGATTTAACCACCGCACGATAAAGTGTCGGTACGATTTTGCTTTTCATTACTTTGGCTGAAGGTTTAACTATATAATGCCGTCGGAACAACCGGCGACCAGAATTCATAAAAAGCGCAAGGATAAAGAAAAGGACAGGCATCCAAGGTACAAAACAGACGACGAAGCCTTTTCTAGGTCAGTGGCCGGTTCACCGGTGCTCAGTGAGGCGTTTTCGCACCCCCTGATTCCCGCTACCTCAGAGCCACAGGTCGCCTCCGACTCCCACGTGGAGACAACTAGGCCTCTGGATACTCTAGGTATTGGCCCTTTGGAAATTAATCCCTCAGATGGGTCTGGAGCCGCTGAGCAGGCATCGGCTTCTGAGGATGTTTTCAGAACTACACAACTGTATATAAAGCCTACTTCAGCATCCAAGACAGTCTGAAGCAGTTTTAAAGACAAGGAAACAAGTACAACATTCTCCAGGACAGACTTCTATGCCTAAGAAACAGATGCTCAAAATGGCCGCAGACCTAATAAAGGTTCCCATCCCCCTCTTGATAAGAGGCATAGGCAAGATGCTGAATGTGATTCCTCTGATCAGGTTTCCATTTCCTCTGATTCCTCTTCAGAACTGGGATATTCTATTCCTCCCTATGAGGATTCTGATGCTGAGGATTCTATTCCTTCAGCTTCTCCTCCTGAGGATTACTTATTTGGGGAAACCCTGCATACCATGAGAGAGCATTTCCACTGGGAGAGCCAAGATTATTCAGATTCTAAGAAAAGGCTTAGAGACTTTCTTTTACTTCCTCAGCACAGACCTTTTGCAATTCCTCCTGTTCTAGACATAGTAGATGATGTATTTTCAGAGTCCGGCCTGTCTCCAGACTCTTTACCTCCTGCACCTGTTAAGCCAGACATACTACAGGGACCCAGATTCCCATAAATTTCTATATAAAAACCCTGCTGCGGACCCAGAAACTGTCTCACAGGGTCCCAAAGGGGTCAGGGCTGCTACTGCTAAAAACCCTGTCCCCTCAGATAGAGATTCTAGGGCTCTGGACAGATGGGGGGAAAAAAGTCTACACTTCTGCTACCTTGGCTGTAAGGGCTTTAAATTGTCAGTTTCATATGCTCAAATATCAGCAATACTTAATGTCTTTGTTAAAACAAAAAATGTTGACAAATTCTGAATGTTCTGAGAACAAAGATTTGCAGGATTTATTGCATGCAGCTGAACAAGTGGGAAAACATACTTTGCAATGTGGTTATGATTGACTGGAGGCCTAGTGCAGGGCCGCAGTTACAGGTTCTGTTATTAGAAGGCATGCTTGGTTAAAGGAACAGAATCTGCCTGATCATGTTAAAGCAAAATTATTGGATGCTCCGTTACAGCATGATACTTTGTTTGGTGTTAAGGCAGAAGAAGTGTTGAAGAAAATCGAGGATAAAGCTAAATCTATGCAGACAGTAAAGGATTTCTTACAGGTACAGCCACCCAGATTTAGCAGGAACTGGCCTTCTAAGAATTAGTCCTTTCCAGTGTCAGACAGGCCACAAAGAGGCAGATTCAGATGCCCTAGAGGCAGGCAACAGCCCCAGGGCTCATACAGGCCCAAACAATGGGATGTTTCTACCTCCAAAAGCGGAGAAGACAAATCACAGCCTTATAGGAAACAATCCCAATGATTTCCCTCTGCCAATGCCAAGCACTTATCTTTTGGCAGCTCCCTTAGAGGGGAAGCTAGCACTTTTTTTCACAAAATTGGCACAGGATCACCCAGGACAAATGGGTCTTAAATATAGTCTCTCAGGGCTACAGGTTCCACTTTCACACCCTTCCAAAGGCAAAAGGTATGCCAGACCTGCCACACAATCAATGGGCAGAGGCACAAAAACAAGTTTCATCTCTCATGGACATAAGGGCTATTCAGCCAGTGCCACAACAAGAGCAGGGACAAGGATTTTACTCAAGACTCTTCTTAGTACCAAGAAAGGACAAAGCCTGGAGACCAGTTCTGGACCTGTCTGTTCTAAATACTTTTCTGGACGTTCCAAAATTCAAATGTTGACTGTGCAGCGGCTTCTGCCCATGCTGGGCAAGAAGGCTTGGCTTGTAACTTTGGACCTCAAAGAGGCATACCTGCATGTCCCAATCAGGCAGTCTTGCAGAAGATACCTCAGATTCATAGCTGGCTCAATGCACTACCAATTCTCTGCACTGCCCTTTGGCTTATCTACTGCGCCCAGGGTCTTCACAAAATGCCTGGCACCAGTAATTGCGTTTTGCAGACAGAGGAATTCAAATATTTCCCTACCTGGATGACTGCCTTATTCAAGCAGAGACCGAAGACATTCTACTAAAGCATCTGGCATTTGTAAAAAGATTTCTAATTTGCCTAGGGTACACAGTAAACGAAAAGAAATCAAAACTAGTATCCTCTCAAGAGATAATATTCCTGGGTGCAAGCTTAAGTACAACTGGCCAGATGGCTTATCTCACACCAGACAAACAAAGGCAACTGACTTATTACTTCAAAAACATGGCAACAAAGACCAAGCTATCTGCAAGAAAAATTCTGCAGGCTCTGGGCTACATGACATCCTGCATTCTACTAATTCCATATGCAAGACTGCATATGAGGAAACTACAATGGTATCTAAAAAATGTTTGGACTCAACATTGCCACAGCCTGGAAACATTAATTACTCTCATTCCCTGCCTGCAACAGGAGTTTCGATGGGGGGCACAGGCCTGTCACCACAACAAGGGACAGCCATTCGCTTTACCCACAGCCAGGCAGACACTAACAACAGATGCATCAGATTATGCGTGGGGGGCACACATGGCAGGAAAATGTATTCAAGGCACATGGCCCACAAGCCAAATGCATCTTCATATCAATCAAAAAGAGATGCTAGCTATACAGAATACCCTGACAGCCTTCAAGGACCTACTTCATCCAGGACAACTGCTGATAAAGACGGACAATACTACAGTCATGTGGTACATAAACAAGCAAGGAGGCACACATTCCTACCCCTTCTGCAGACAAGCCATGACTTTGTGAAACACAGCATTGACTTATCAAGTATACCTGCAAGCACAATTCCTGCCAGGAAAGACAAATACTTTGGCAGACGAACTAAGCAGAAACCTCATGGATCCTCACGCGTGGAAACTAGATGCACAAATCTTCAGAATGATAACAGGGAAATGGGGATGCCCAGACATAGATCTATTTGCCTCCCCTCACAACTGCCAGCTACAGAGATTCTGCACTCGGACTCATCATGAACAAGCATGGAAAGTGGACGCCCTTTCATTCAGCTGGAAAGCCCTCACAGTATATGCCTTCCCTCCTCTGCCTCTCCTCCCCAAGGTACTCCTAAAGGTCAGACAAGAGAAGCCAAAAATGATTCTGATTGCCCCAGACTGGCCACGCCAGTACTGGTACCCAATCCTTCAGAGCTTGTCTCAAGGCCCAGCCTGGACATTACCTCAAATTCCTCATTTGCTGACCCAACAAAACAATCAGATCCTACACAGCCAACTCAGAACCCTAAATCTGGCTGCATGGCGGATAATGTAACCATTCAGAACACACCTCTCTCTAAAGCAGTTATGCATGTTATTTTGGAGGCCAGGAGGACCAGCACTAGAAAATCTTATGCAGAAAAATGGAAAAGATTCTGTGCTTGGAACCAGGCACAAGGAATTGACACGCTTGGAAAAAACATTCCTCAGATTTTACAATACCTAACTGAGATGCTGGACAAAGACTTATCCTTCTCATCAATTAAGATCCATGCCGCTGCCATTTCAGCACATTACAATACGGACCCACCTATTTTTTCTCATCCATTGCTAAGGCAGTATCTCAGAGGGGCCAAAAACATAAGACCTCCAAGGAAAGCTCCAATACCTGCATGGGACCTCAATTTTGTCTTGGAAAAACTCACACTGCCTCCTTTTGAGCCAGCCAATACAGCTGAGATAAAATACTTATCATGGAAAACAGCTCTTCTCCTAGTAATAACTTCAGCAAGAAGAGTCTCAGAGTTACAGGCACTAATGGCTGTGGAACCTTTTATTATTTTCCATCCGGACAGGGTTTCTCTAAGGACAAACCCAACATTTATGCCTAAGGTAGTGTCCAGTGTGGCTCTTAACCAAACCATACATTTGCCTACCTTTTATCCAAACCCACAGAATAAGGGGGAGAGACTTCTGCATTCTTTGGACATACACAGACAGCTACACTTTTACTTGCACAAAACTAAAGCTTTCAGAAAAACTGAGCAACTCTTAGTGGCATATGCTGCAGGATAGCAAGGAAAAGCTATTTCAAAGCAGACTATTTCAAAATGGATAGGCCACTGCATTCGTTTCTGCTATTCACAACATGGCAAATCAGTGCCTAAGGGCATTAGGCCACATTCTACCAGAGTAGCAGCCACTTCAGCAACCTTCCTCAGAGGAGTACCAACCAAGGACATTTTTGAGGCTGCAACCTGGTCTTCAGTGCACACTTTTACCAAGCACTACCACTTACCTCTTTACTCTAAATCCAGAGCAGGCTTTGCCACTGCAGTTCTGCAGGGCCTCATAGCCACTCCTAATTCTATTTAGGTCCAGCCACCCAACTTCAGCTTTGGGATTCAACCCAAGTGTAATGACTGCAACAGTGAAACACGATGAACATAGTACAGTTGTGTACCTACCATAAATGTAGATGTTGGAGTGTATTCACTGTTGCAGTCCAGGTTACCCTCCCACCATCCCCCTTTCATTGCTGGGACTTATCTGTATGTCTCTATTCTATACAACCTATGTGGTGTATTTGCTTGTAGATGAAGGTTATGTGCATGCTTTTTTATGATTAGAAATTTTTTTAGCCAACCCTTTTGGGGGCACCTGACATCTGCGGCAAGACAAACTGAAGAAAATGGCGTCTGCTGCATTTTTTATACCCCTGGTGCACTGACGTCAGGGAAGAGGCGACAGCAACCGACGCCGGACCAGGACTTTGGAATTCAGGCTGACTGCGGGTAGCCTGCCAGCAGGATAACCCAAGTGTAATGACTGCAACAGTGAATACACTCGAACATCTACATTTATGGTAGGTATACATCTGTACTTTCCCCTCTACTCATCAGTCATCAGACCCATCATAGAGTACAACGCCCCATTTGGGATGTACCTTACAAGACAGCTGGAAAGACCACAGAAGTACCTCACCAAGAGGGTTACTGGCCTCAAACATATGCCCTATGCAGCCCGACTGAAGAAACTTCAGCTGTACTCGGTTGCGTACCTCTTAGTCAGAGGTGATCTCTGTCTGACATACAAGGCCATGTCCAACCCAGAATTGATGGACATGCTCCACCTAAAAAAAAAAAAACAAATCCCCAAGAGCCACACACTCTAGGGATCTAAACCTCACTACAACGATAAATAGGACGTGCTGGAGGGATAGATTCCTGTCCCAGAGACTCCCCATGCTTTGGAACAGGATTCCAATCTACATTAGGCAGAGGCCCTCACTAACACTCTTCAAGGGAAACCTTAACGATTGGATGGGAAACAGAAAATTTACCCTGGGGATCACTGCAGTGGCTCTGCTGGACAGAGGCACAGGGAACTAATGGCTCTGCTGGACCGAGGCACAGGGAACTAATCTAAGGGGGCAGCGAAAGCCAACATATTCTGGCTAGGCTTATAGATGTCCTTGGGCAGATAGCCTAGTACTTACCTATGAACCTATGAATACACTCAAACATCTACATTTATGGTAAGTGTGCACAACTGTTCTTTTTTTGTAAATAGTGTTTGTTCTCAAAGATAAACACATTGTGTTCTAAAATCAGCTCTAATAGAGTGCAAACCAAGTAACCTGAGTAAATTGAGCAACTGGTCTGGCACAGGGTTTAGAGAAGAGGCCTTACTGGTCACGTTGGATGTTGCTTCATTGTTTACCTGCATTCCCAGTGATGCAGGCATTGACTATGTTTGGATGCATTTAGAGAAGAGTTCCACCTTCAGTAGTGATAAGGTCTACTTTATTTGCACTCTATTAGAGCTGATTTTTAGAACACAATGCGTTTCTCTTTGAGAACAAACACTATTTACAAAAAAACAGGGGTAGCTATGGGCATGGTGTGTTCCAACAGCTATGCCAATATGGTATTAGCTGAATGGGAGATGCAGAATGTTCTTTCTGACAACAGGTTCAAGGAATCTATGTGGAGGACCTCTTCCTTGTATGGGGAGATGCATTAGAAAGCCTTGACCAGTTTGTGTCCTATTTAAACAGCACGACCAGCTTTCTCAGATTTACTTATGAATGGTCCACAGAGTCTTTCCCTTTCCTAGATGTTACAGTGATTAAGACACGAGATGCTATACATACGAGACAATACGTTAAGCCCTGCAAGACTAATAACACAGTACACTCCCGCAGTATGCATCCAAAACATGTTAAACAGAATGTCCTCAAAGGCCAGTTTTTTAGTACAGCCAGACCAAGCACAAGAGACAGTGACATGTATGACTCCTTTGATACACTTGCCTTGAATTTAATGGAAAGAGGGTATAGTGACCTAGACATAACAGCTGCACAGAATGATGCAGTCATGCTAAGGGCTTATGTGAGGATCTTGTCCCTGTTACCAGTAGCTCTATTCAACCTGTATGTATGAATCTTACATATTCCAGGGATTCAGGGTCTGTCTGTAAAATTGTCAAGAAACATTGGAAAATTGTGGCTTCAGATGACAATTGTAAGAAACTGCTGGGTGAAACTCCCTCCTTTTGTTTCGAAAATCGTCAATCACTAAAGAAAATGCTGTGTTTATAAACCCATCTGATCGTGAGGAGGTGACAGTCAGAGAGTAGGGACCTTTCTCTGTCGTCACTGCAATGTCTGTAGATATATTGATAAGGATGACCATTTTGTACATCCAGAAACAGGACATTCAATATGCGGTTTTATGCAGATTGTAGTAGTAAAAATGTTGTTTATTGTATTGTATGTTTATTTATTGTGCTATCTGCAAAAGTTTATATGTGGGAAAGACTAACCGCTGCTTGAGAGACCATATAAGAGAATATGTGTATGCTGTCAATAGAAAGGATGATAGGAATGCACTGCCCAAACAAGTCTTGTCAATAAGTTGTGAACATTGATTCAAGTTTTTGTTAGAAATGTACACACTTAATCTGAGAGGTGGTGACATAAAAACAAGAACTGAATGCACAGAAATAAAATGGCTGCATTTGTTAAGGGCTGATGCAGGCAAGGGGTTAAATGAAATCATCCCCATTAATCCATTGTTAAAATCATGTGAACTTAAACACTTGAGTTATATAAGTGGAATATTAATTGATGTAAGAATGGATCTGACAAAGTACCTTTGAGTATGAAAGTGCTCATCCTGTTTGTTTTACTAGTATTTTTGTGAATATTTTAAGTATTTTTTATTAAATATTTTGGATTTTGCTCTCTACCTAACCAGTTTTATTTTTTTTACTTTATTCATTATTTGAATAATGAATGCCAAATGACACTGGAAGCCACACATGAGAAATGGCCCTGGTGAGCCATATGTGGAACGCCATGTTGCTGCTGCATGTTAGGATTACAGCAACAATGACTGCAAAGCAACAAAAAGGAAGAACACTGGTCCAAACTGAGGAAATGATGAGCGCGGTGTCAGGAAGATATGACTTTCAAATTATAATCAGATATAATTATCCTATGTGGAAGAATATAGTAATATGGAAATGACTACTTTTGATCAAAGGAGTAAATGAGAAGGACTCATTGTTAGTGTGAGGGAGCTCAAGCTAGGTTTAAAGAAGACAAAACATGGTACATAGAGTGAATGTTCAAGATTTGGACACACACAAGACAAAGCCAGTTTCTCTGCAAAGAAAGCAGCAAGCAAAATGAAAGAATGGAGTCCCCCCCCCCCAAAAAAAAAAGATTTATTATGGCTATGTCACTATGATGACAGTTAATTGATGTACCTTTTCACCTGTGTGCTGTAAAGAGCAAGTTGTGGTTCTTTTATTTTATGGAAAGCAAATATATATTCATTAGATACAGTTTTTATGTACACTGATAATTTCATCCATTAACCTTTTGTCCTTTAAAGAATACAGATCTAGAGAGACAAATCTTTGACTGTAAATTAAACTCTTAAAAGCTTCTTTGCTTCCTTGTAAATGTGTGTTGTGTTTTACAACCCAACGCTTAGTATATGCAGACCTAAGGCTAAATCTGACCAAGAAGGTGTACAGCTGCAATATTCCTTACAGTTCTCTTGCCCCCCCCATAAAACTTGAGTAGAGTCAGTCTTGTATGCAGTTTAAAGGACAGTGTGAGATCTTTCCTGTAACTCTTTGAATTCTGTGACTCTTTCAAGTCCCTGATCCTGAATATAAAACATTACATGGACCATTTTCTCTGTGAAACACATATGTTTGTATTTACCAGAAGTCAAAAAGAGGTTAAGTTGGACTTCACAAAGCTGAATAAGTCCCAAGTCAAAATGTTTTGCACAATTAATGCCACAGTACCCTTCATGGGGCAGGTCAAGTGCAGAGCAGGCTTTGTTAGTGAAGAAATGGAAAGAAGCCCTGTGTTTACTTTGGTTGTGACAATATTGATTGTGTTATTGTTTTGATTCCTGAGTTTGACTTGGGAATTTAAGTTTAATACTTGAATTAAATTCATATTTAGAATTTTTCTAGGTTGTTTGCAGTTGTAGTTTGTTCGTTTACATGTACAGTTAATGCCATGCAGACTTCTCAGCAGTACCAAATTCCTTGGTAAATACCGGTTTTGAGGGCAAAATATTGGGGTGCCACGAATTCCCATAGGGCCCCTTTAATTTCCAAATTTTATGTTTTTTTATTTTTAATTTTTTTTGGACTCCTGATGTCATCACGTGCAGGGCATGCACGATAATGTCAGCTTCACGTACTTGCTGTTCAGGCATCTTTCTTCCCCCGGCTCCTCCAGGTAAGGCAAGAAAATTTGTACTCATGGCTCTCTGAGAAACTTTTCATGTGTGTGAGAGAAATGGCAGCCTGCAGCAGGAATTAGTGTGTGAATATTTTTTAGTTAAGGGCAGTCTGCAGGCATCAGTTGTGCGAGAGAAAACAGCTTTTTCTTTACTTAAGAAACTGCAGCTTACTCGATTTGCAGCTTTTATGAGAAATGGCAGCTTACTTGAGCTTCGGCAACTTTTATTTTTGCATCTGAGAACTTAACTTTTACTGTACTTGTGATACGGCAGCTAGCTTACTTAATTTGCAGCTTTTATTTAACTTGAGAAATGGCAGTTGAGTTGCAGCTTTTATTTAACTTGAGAAACCACATCTTTATTTGTGTGTGAGAAAAATAGCAGCTTATTTGAGAGAGAACGTTGCCACTTAGAGAAACTTTGCAGCTTCAGCAGCTTTTATTTTTGTGCCTAAGAACTTGACTCGTACTTTACTTGAGAAACGGCAGCTTACTTGATTTGCACCTTTTATTTAATGTGAGAAATGGCAGCTTACTTGAGAGAGAAGTGTGCAGCTTCTGGTATTTTTTTGTGTGAGCTTACTTTATTTAACCTGAGAAATGGTGTGTGTGTGTGTGTGTGTGTGTGTGTGTGTGTGTGTGTGTGTGTGTGTGTAACGGCAGGTTACTTGATTTGCAGATTTTATTTAATGGCAGCTTACTTAAGAGAGAAGTATCCAGCTTCTGTTTTTGTGTGTGAGCTTACTTTATTTAACCTGAGAAATTGTGTGTCTGTGTGATGGCAGCTTACTTAATTTGCAATTTTTATTTAATGGCAGCTTCCTTGAGAGAGGTGTGCAGCTTCTGTTTTTGTGTGTGAGAACTTTACTTAAATGGCAGCTTACTTTATTAAGTGTGTGTGTGTGTGTGTGTGTGTGTGTGTGTGTGTGTGTGTGTGTGTGTGTGTGTGTGTGTGTATGTGTGTGTGTGTGTGATGCCCCAGTTAGATAGAACTGGTGGTTAGAGATACTCAGACTCAAACCCTGTACCTTGGATTCAAGGAGCAAGAGCGTAAATTCTCTACCCATACCACCACCACTTGTGATTCATTCAAGGAGTTAACCATGTTTGGCTCATACTTTTGGCCTGTTCCTTTTAAAAAATGTGGTTTTCTGGCAAACCAGTGAGAACTGAATTCACTAAATAATGATAGACATTTAAATTTCAATCTTCCTATCTATCAGGAAACACGTGGTAACACAAAATATTTTATTCTAGCAACTTCTCTAAGATTATACAAGCAATGTTTAAAATGTGTCCCTGGTTTTGGGCCTTTGCCCCCCCCCCCCCATAGCTTTTTCCAGATTTCTTGTGCTGCATAGTTCTGCAGGAGGAGAGAAGATTAGTGCTGCTTATGCCAAGTCTGTTTGTGTTAGTAGCACAATAGGTAGAATATGTGGTTTTGATGCAGAAGGCTGTGGGTTCTACTCCCACAGTATGCAGATGGATTGCTGATACCGTACTTTGTTGTACTTTTGAAGGGGGTGGATGCTGCAGTCCTGAGAATGTTCTCTTTGGCAGAGATACCTAGTAACTATGAACCTGTTATCAGTTTGCCATCCATTCCCTATTGCAACATTACTAGCTTATCATTTTTTTCATGTAACATAAGCAATTCATTCATCAAGGGCAACAGGCAGTTTACATTTCATTGTTTCATATACAAATAAAGTTGTTTGTTAGCAGCAACTTCTTCATTGGTTACAGCTCTTACAGATCTCTTTAATGTGGAATTATTTAGATGACTTTGACTTCTGCAGAGGTTGTGTATATTTACTGATACTGGTGGATTGAAGAATTTTGAGTAGATTTTTTATGATGGAAATGTTCTGAATTGGGCAGTTTTGTCATTATTTGTTTCATTGCTTACTGGAAAATGTTTAAAATAAATTTAAAACTCACACTAACAAGTGTGCTGTAGTATACAAGGAATGTAGTTTAATATAGTCAGGAAGGTGCATCAGAGAACACATGTATGTTTTGTGTGCAAGGGGCCTATGATTTGAAAACAGCCCAAAGGTAATCTTTATCCACCACTGGCCAGATGCATTTTCTTTGAATGTGGGTTTCAATGCTGTTTCAATGAAAGTGAGTTTCAAGGGCAGAGAAGTTTTAATGCTAAGTATATTTTCATTGTGAGTCTCTATTGTTTTGTGTAGCAGATGTCTGTTAGTGTTTCTGCTATAAAATGTAAAGTAAAAGTTTTAAATAAAATCCAAATAATCATTATAGAAATAAAGCAGTATGCACATTACATTGTTTATGGTAAATGGGGCAAAATAGCCAAGTAGTGGGACAATGGAATGGCTGCAGGGGGGAGGGCTGTGTATGGGGGGGGCAACAAACTCTAGCTACGCCACTGATCAGTAGGCCATAGAGAATGACTTTTGGAGGTCCTAGCAAAACTATAATATTCTTTTGCTAAGATTAGAATATTGCCTACTATTAAATGCCTTACTTTTACCACAGAACCCACATACTGTAAGTCGCCAAAATCAAAATCCTAAGGTTCATCATCTTCTCCCTTCCCATTGAACATCATTGCTACACATTAAAAAAAATGGTTACCATTTACAACAGAGTCTGGGCTCTGAGAATATATTTTGGTAGTCTGTTCTTCGATTTGCATTTGAAAGTTGGTATCCCACAATTCCACTGGAGTGGGTGGGGTTACATAATTATGCATGCAAATCTGTATATTAATCAGCATACAGATTTGTACCTATTTTCCATGGGGCTTTGTCCAGATTTTTGATGATTCCAGGTTGAGGGGTATGATGCCATGGAAGAAATGGGTGATTTTCAGATTTTGCTTGTTTGCATTTGTCTACATTTGTTCCTGGGATGATCTTGTGCAGTGATTTATATTTGTAGGTTTTGCGTATTACTTTTATGATTTACAAAATGCACATTTGGAAAAGTAAGGCATGTTATTTGTATGCTACATTTTTTGAAATGGAACTGTGCTTCGTTTTTATCTTAATGTTTGACTGGAGGTTATTTCTTAAGGTAAGAGACAACTTCATTGGGACCTTGTATGTTAATCTTTCCTTTTATATTTACTAAAAATCTGTTTCACTTTTGTTGTTTTATTTTTAAACCTTTGATGTGAAGTTTAAGGAAGGAAAAATATTTTCAGTGCATCTCTGGTATTAAGAAAGAAATAGGTTTAAACTGATTAACAGTTGTCCGAGAAGCAATCTTTTTACTTGCCCCTAACTACAAGAAGTTAAGAGATAATTGTTCATATACTAATCCTAATTACTTGTAAACTGAGGTCCATTTATGTTAAGAAAAGTAGTAAATCTTTAAAAAGATATATTATACATGTACAAATTTAAATAAAGCAGCGGGGGACCCAAGAACTGGGGCATAATGGGCAACCTGGGCAAGAAGAATAGAAAAGAGAGGTGAATTAAGTGCTGAGCCCAAAGGGCAAGTAGTCTGGTACAGGGAGCTTAAAGGTGGCAGAAGACATGGGTCTTCAGGAAAATGTGAGGAATTTAGGGCAGTAAATGACATCTAGAGATGGCAGCAGTTTAGCTGTTAAGCTGAAAAAGAGTAGAGCAGAAATGGATATGAGACAGTAGGAGTAGATACCATAAGGTATGAAAAGCAGAGGACAAAGGGGAGTACAGGCGAGTGACCTAACACAAAGTACGAAGAAAGGAGAAAAGTGGGAATGCAAACATAAATACAAAAGATGACTAGTCAGCAGTTTGGCTGCCAACCACAATGTTCTAATATTCCATAAAGTAAATCCAAACAATGTTTAAAACTTTACATCCAACTTTATTAAAATAAAAAAATACTAAAATAAGCACTTTTGTCCCGTATACCCACAGGACTACTTCAGAATAAATCTTCCTAACGGTCAGTAGTTTAAATAACTCTCCAAAATGGAGGTTACATGGCTATTCAGAAACCTTGGGCATATGGTCATTAAAAAAACTTTCTTTGCAGCATTTAAAGTGACGAGCAACCAGTATTTGTCAGTGTATTACCAAAGTGCATTGTTTTGTAATAACACATTGTGTAATAAAATAAATATATGTTGAGATAATATTTTAAAAGTTTTTTTTTAAAACTATCCTGTTTAGTAAATTAAATATAATAAAATGGTAAACATGCAAAAAAAATGTTTAAAAGAACTGATTATGAAGTTTGAAAATCGCAAGCATGTCTCCTTTTAAGAAACTAGTGTTCTAAAGCTTTTAATTTCAATAAACATGAAATAGAGCAGTGTTCATTTAAACCAGGTCTACATAGGGAATTAAAAATCAATTACCAGAATAGTTCCCTGTCTTCAAGTCTCAGGGTCTATGGTCCCTCCCCCTACTATATTTAACTTGTTCTAAAATACTGAGTCTCTAATGTGTTTGGCTAGAGCATTAGTATTTCTTTTTCCTTTTATTATCATAAATATGTTCATACATCCATTATTTTAGACTGTGCTTAGGATTACCTATATAAAATGAATCCCATACCTGGCAGAGGCCCACATACACCACTTGTTTGGATGCACAATTAAATTTGTCTTTCATTATAATAATTGTCCATTTATTACAAATTCTTCACCTACTAGGACATATCTACAGTAGCTTCATAAAACTAATTTCTTCATGCCTTTTACTACTGTAGACTCATGTTTTTCATGCTAACTCCTTTTTTGTATACTGTAATTGGTCTCTTTCCCCCAGTTCCTCATACTTGTTATCATAATCTTTCAGTACATTCCAGTTTTCTCAAGCACTGATTTAATCAAGCCACTTTTGGTGTTAAAGTTGGTTACCATACTAATTCTGTATGGGCAAGGAACATTTTCATTTTTGTGAGGTTCCCTATTATTTTCGACACCGTTTAAAGATAGAAGAGGTTTAAAATGACCAGTTTCCCTTTTATATACCACCTCTTCCATAATCTTGACTACCATTGTTCGTGGGTAACCCCTTTGCAAGAGCATATTTAACATGAGTTTGCATTCCACCAAGAAATCTTGCTGCTTGATCACCACTCCTGCTGCTCTAACAAATTTCCCCTTTATGACTTTTGTGGATGCCAGCTCATAAAATGTAATACTGTGTTTGAATAAGTGAGTTTCCTGTTTATTTTTGAAGTATGTGCATGATTACCAGTGTCTGTCTAACAGTATATCTAAGTATGGTATACATGTCTTCTCAGTTTGTTGTGTAAACACTAAGAAGTTGGTACTGTTCTTATTTTATATAATAAAGTTATCTAATGTAGTTTTAGCATCTTTCCAAACAAAAATAAATCGTCCAAATATTGTTTGTAGAACCTGTAAGAATGTTTGTATGCAGTTATATGTATTCCTTCTCCCAATGTGCTGTAACTGTGTAGCAGCTAATGAATCACAATTTGAGCCCATAGCCACCCCGTTTTTTTGATGGAAATGCTCCACCTTAAAGTATATAAAATTATTTTTCAGAACAAGTTCAAGTAGTTCCTTAAATAAATTCACTCTATCTTGTGGAATCTGATTTTCAAGTAAAAATTTTGTGAACCATAATATTCCCACCTCATGTGGAATGACTGTATATAAAAGTCTTTGACATCCACTGTGACTAGAAAGTCTTCTGTATAATAATGTATTTGAATAAGTGGGTTTCCTATATATTTTTGACGTATATGTATGGTTGTCAGTATCTAAGTATGATATAGATGTCTTCTTTAATTGTTATCTAAACACCAAAAAATACATATACATAAGTTATTTAGGACCCCATGAGTATCAGCAACATATGGATAAATAGCTGGAATGCTTTTAATATTATTTATTATTTAGTTATACATAACCACGATGTGACTTAATTCATATGTACATCGAGGATATATATATATATATATATATATATATATATATATATATATATATATATATATATATATATACATATTTTTGCACTCCATTAAACATATGCATACACACAGAATATATGAACTATTTTATTTGGGTTATAGTATACTTTTTATGGAAGATGTTTCTTTGTATATATTATCTATATGAGCTTGTATTATGGACTTGATGCTAGTAGATAGTTTTATATAAAAAATTCTATATAATAAGTGAGTTTATTAATTTTCGTTTTAAATGAAGAATCTTTGCCACTAGAATTTATAATGGAGGACGTAGATTATTTTATACAACTACTTTAATTGTTTGCATCTAGGGTTGATTGTTTTCAATTAAATAATTATGATGGTGGTATTTAAATGCTGAGATAAAAATGTTAAAGTGAAATCTGAAGAAGCGTGCCGAGGTAGCAAGTGAAAGCGCTCATTCATCTAAAATAAAGCTTGGATTTTATGTACTATCCTGTGGTGGTCGTGTCCTGTCTTATTCTACTGTATGGTATAGATGTCTTCTTTAATTGTTGTCTAAACACCAAAAAGGGCAGTTGAGGGAATAAAAGGGAAACTGGACACTTTAAACCTATGGGCCCATAGACACTGAGACTTGAAGCCAGGGAACTATTCTAGCAACTGCATTTTAAAGGAGAACTGCACCTACAGGTGCAAAAACATGTTTATTTCATCATGGTTTGGTGTTTCCTACATTTTAACACCACTCTGGGACTATTTACAGGTTTTTAAATATTTTATATGTAATTACTGAGTCTGACCACACTGGGTCTGGCATCTTGAAGTAATTCTGATTGTTTAGTCTGCCTCTAGGTATCCCATAATGCAGTGCTTGCCTGTAAAAATTACATCATGCAGGCCTCTTTCTTCCTGAAGCTCCTGTCACTGCATTGATTTTACATGTGTATACTGTTGTATTTCATTCATTTAGTTTAATGTAACATTTCATGCCATTTTAATGACTACTTAAAACACAAACAGTGCCAATGCCACAGAATAGACTTTCAAAGTGCTTTTTAGTGCTGCTTCTTTTTAGAATGGCTAAACTGCAGTCTTTTGTGAAGCCTGAATTATACTACTTTGACTCATCACCCTTTTCCCCTTCACACCTAACTTCCCTAGCTGTCAAAGTGCTAAGAGTAGTTTGAGCTGTTTCCTGCTGTGATTCACAGCCCACAGCAGGAGACTTGACTTATGTACTGTTTTCTTGTTCTAGCCTTTATTTTCTGTACGGGTACAGGAAGGACCAGGGAGATGTGACATCTCAGCATGGGTGGGTTTTTAGGACAGTCATGGTGATGTTAGTTTGAGGAGGGAAACGGCCAGAAAACTACCTGTATTCAGTGGCCTTGATGACATCAGTGAATTGGAGACTGCAGCAAGCTTTTCCGGGGCAGGACATACGTTTTTTGAAAGTGAAACCACCACAGTACAGTAAGGTACTGTTCTAGTGGAGAGAAACAGTGAATTTAAAATATTTTACATGCTGTATTGTTTATTCATAGAAGGGACAGTAAATAGGGAGAAGAAAGACCGAGAAATTGAGCATTTAATAATAGAATCCCAATGTTGTCCTTTAATGCCCTGTGTAGACCTGGTTTAAAAGAACATTGCTCTATTTCATGTTTATTTAAATTAAAAGCTTTAGAATGCTAGTATGTTTGTGATCTTTTAGGGGAGACATGCTTGCAATTTTAAAACTTTATAAATGGATCTTTTTAAATTTTTTTTGCATGTTTACCATTTTACTGTATTTCATTTATTAAACAGGATGTTTTTTTAAAAAAAAAACTTTTTACAAAATTTAAAATATCTCAACATATATTTGTTATTTTATTACACAGTGTGTTATTTTAAGCAATGTACTTTGGTAATAATACACTGACATATTGGTTGCTTGTCACTTTAAATGCTGGAAGGAAAGTTTTATTTTTAATGATCACATGTCCAAGGTTTCTTAAGGATCATGTGACAACCATTTTCAAGGGTTATTTAAACTATTGACTATTAAGAAGGCCAGTGTGGCTGCACTGGATGGTGAGAATTATTAGGATAAGAGAACATGTGCGAGATGGAAGGGAGACAGTGGCAAGAATTTAAAAGGTATGAGGCAAGCAGAAGGGTAACAAAGGTGATGAGGGTAGTACACATGAAAGTTGAGAGAGTTAAAAGAAGGAACCGAGAACACATGGCAAATCTGTTTTAGTTGCATGTCAGAAGGGGGGAGGGGCAGATCTGGTCAGGATGTGGAAGATAAATAAATAAAATCTACCAATTTGTTTGAGAAGCTATGCATCAGGGTTTAGCAGTAGACTTAGTTTGCCTTGATTTGGCAGAGGCATTTAACATGCTACCCAGAGTGGAATTATTTTGTCCAAATGCAAAGTGAATGGATTTCTAGGTAGGTGGATGGCTAACTGCCTTGAGAGCAGAAGTAGCAAAAATAGAATAGGAAGTAGTTATTCAGATAGTTACAAAAATAAGTTAGGAGTTCTCCAAGGGTCTGTGTTTGGTCTCAAACCATTCATAATGTCTGGGTGGCCACTGGTAGGAGACATTGCTACCTGTACATTTGCAGATGACATGAAAATAGTAGCTGTAACAAACTTGGTAAATGATCCCTTTAATCTAACTGCAGAACATGTTGGACCAACTTGTGGAATTTAATGCCAAAAAAATGTAAGTTATACACTTTAGTAAATCAATTAATTGTTACCCTTGTGCAACTGGTTGTTATGTTCTAGAAGAGGTAGAGATTGTGCAAGACCTGGGAATGCTGATAGATAAGAAGTTTTCATTTTCTCCACACATGAATGATGTAATTAAGAAGAGTTACAGTGAAATAAAAACAATACTAACAATCAGCAGCAGACAAGCACAGTTTTGCTTCAGATGTACAAATCTACTCCAAGACCTACCTTGGAATATGGAATGGTCATTTGCATTTGTAATAAGAAAGGTGTTTAACAAGGCAGATTTACACTTTGAAGCATCTGAGCTACAGGGAAATGTTAAAAAGTCTGTCTGTTCAAGTCAACTACAGACTTGTAAGAAGGAATTTAAATTTGATTTATAAAAGTAGTCACAATTATATTTGTAGAGTTGCAACAGGGATTTCATTTTCCTTTCCATACTTTAAGTGTAGGATTTCAAACAAATTAGTGGTTTCATGGCCAAATTCTAACTTTTTTCATATCAAAGCTGGAAGGTGATGGAACTCTCTACCACTGCTTTTAAGAAGCTTGAATTCTTTGGTGTCCTTTATGACAGAACTCAATGCTTCGTTGGGGAAAAGGATGTTTGGCCCTAGATTTAAAGAAAACTGACTTTTTAAAGGCTCAAATGATGACCCTGAGACTGTACCTTAAAGCATTGAAATAGAGACACTAGATTGATGGTTAATATTTAGACGTTGCAAAAGAAAGCAAGGGGAAGAGTGCCAGGATGCCTTGACCTACACCTAGACAGAGTGGGACCTAGCTTCCTTGTGGGAGGGTGAATCACAAAGACCACATAGGTATCTCACTGGTTCTGCAGAAATCTGACATTATATCTTAGGTACCTGTGGTCCTACTGTACAATAGTTGAATTAGGACCTCCAGAGAGCCTAGCATCAGTGGCTAGAAGAGTCATGAGGGGATTTTGCTTGCTTTGCTGGAGAAAACCCACTTCAAAATAACATGATTTCATGGCCAGAAGGACTGATGATCCTGATCTAGTATTTATGCCTGGATTACAGGAGAAGTTAACAGACTAGTCCTGTCAGATGTTATGTAACTAGACTTAAGCAAGGTCTTTGACTTAGTCTCACATAGGAGGCTGCTAAGAGACCTGGAAGGGCTGGGTGTGGGTCAAGACTCATCATCATCATCATCATCCCCCCTTTCCCATTTTTTCTACATGGGGGTCAGGGTATCATGTTAACTGTCGCCAACTCGCTCGATTCAATGCCACACTCATGCCTGATTGTCACAGATCTTTTTTAACACACTCCAACCACCTCTTTATTGGACGTCCTTGCTTCCTCTTTCCCTTCTTCCTGTCTGTCCTAAATCTTCCTCACCAGATTGTCTTCTGCTTTTCTACACATGCCCAAACCACCGTAATCCATTCTCTTTGATCTTTTCTGCAATCAGAGCTACTTTGGCTTCTGCTCTTATGTTCTCATTTCTTCGTCTGTCCCACATTGTGCATCCTACCACCTTTCTCAGGCACTTAATTTCCATCACCTCTAGCTTCTTCAACTGTTACTGCCCAGGTTTCTGTACCATACAGTAGTACTGGTCGCACCACTGTCTTGTACACCTTGCTTTTCAGCTTCTTTGGCATTCTTCTGTCATAGACTACACCTAGTACTCTGCCAGTTGGCTGCAGCCCCTCTGATTCTAGCTTTGACCTCTTCATTCAGACTGCCCTTCTCCTCAACCATCCCTCCCAGATACTTGAAGCTATTTACCTGTTCCACTATCTTCCCTTCTATCTCTGTTCTCAGCGTCTTCTGATTTCCCCAATTTGTTGCCATTACCACCATCTTATCTTTGTTTAGTTTCATCCCATGTGCCTTCAGATTTGCATTCCATTCTCCTATCCATTGCTGAAGTTCTAGCTCAGAGTCTGCTTGTACTGCTACATCGCCTGCATACAGCAGCTTTGTTGATCTGTCCCCTCCAAGGTGTTTGCTAATGTAGTCCATCACCAGTATGAACAGCAGTGGGCCCAGAGCTGAACCCAGGTGTACACCCACTCCCACTGGGAACCCTTCTGTGAGGCCAAGCACTGTTCGTACTTGAGTCACTGGGTCCGTGTACATAGTCTGTACTAATTCTACCAATGTTTCTGGGACTTCAAACCACCACAGTACTGCCCAGATTAGCTTTCTTGGGATCTTGTCATATGCTTTCTCCAAGTCTTAGGAATGCCCAGTTGGACTCTGTCCTCCTTTCTAGCTTCTTCTCAAGTATCTGCCTCAGTACAAACATTGGATCAGTTGTGCTGCATCCTGATCTGAATCCAAACTGTTTATCTCACATCTTGCATTCTACTACTTTGCGTATCTGTTTATCAATCACTCTGTCCAGAACTTTCATGCAGTGTGGTAGGAGTTTGATCCCTCTGTACTGCCCACAGTTGTGGATGTCCCCTTTGTTCTTGTACACTGGCACAAATATGCTTATTCTCCAGTCATCTGGGATACGCCTTTCTCTCCACACTGATATTAGTACCCTCAGGAGCCATTTCTCCCCTATCTCACCCAGCATCTTTATCATATCTGCTGTCACCTCATCTAAGCCTGCTGCTTTCCCGACTTCATCTTCCTTAGTGCTGTTCTTACTTTGTCTAAGGTGGGCTCCTCCTCTTCTCTAATTGTAGGCTGTTTCTGGGGCAGTACAGCTTCTGTGGGATTTTCTTCATTCAGAAGCTGCTGGAGATGCACCTTCCATCTGCCTTTGATGTCCTGTGGACTGGTAAGCAGGTTGTTGCTGGCATCCCTTATGAAGGCTGTCTGACTATCTTCTTTATCTTTCTGTCTTTGCCTTGCAACCTGATATAGTTTCTTTGTGCCCCTTACCGAGTCACTTTCCAGACGTTGGTAGAGTGCCTCCAATGCCCTCTTCTTTGCTATTGCAACTTCTTTCTTAGCTTCTTTGTTAGCCAACCAGTAGTCCTTCCTAGCCTGGTCAGTCTTTTCTATCTCCCATTTCTTCCTGCACTCCTTCTTTCTTTTGATGATTTCCTGGACTTCTGCATTCCACCACCAGCTTTCCTTATGTACCTTATTTCCATACTTGGCTTGGTCACATATCCTTTCTGTAGTCCTAACACGTGCTGATGTTCTTCATCTCACATTGCTGCAGTCATAACTTGTGGGGTAGTCCGCTGTCCTCGGTCGGCCCGAATACCAAAGTATTAGGCTGGCGTCGGTCATGGTCGCTCAGATCTGACGTCAGTACGCCTTGGTACTAAAGCGCATGACCGACGTCATATCCCCAGTCTTTCTTGCCGCATGGTCCGAAGCAGAAGCAGCGTTTGCAAGTGCCGTTCGGCGTCCTGAAATTTTCGTATTCTGAGTTTCAGACCGAAAACCAAGTTGGCTAAGTACCCTGCTGGGGAATATTTTTGTCTTTTCTTGCCTCAATTAATTCCGGATGTCAGAAAAAGTGAATAATTGTATTTCTTGTGGGAAACAGATACCTCATAGGGATTACCACTCTCTCTGTATTCCTTGCTTGGGGCCTGAGCACGACGTAGTCGGGTGTCGCTTTTGTGCTAAATTTAATAAGCGCACCATTAAACGTAGGTTAGATTGTGCTAGGCTTGTCTTCGGTAAGCGGTGTAATTACATTATGCCGTTGGATCCTCCGACACCCGCTACCGCTAAGAAGCGTAAGGAGAAATCGTTAAAATCCAAGCAGGATGAGTTGTCCGTTCCGGACGCCGGTTCTTTAGAAACCACGGTGGAATCTGTGGATCCAGCCGAGGTTTCAGTTGAATCTCAGGGGGAACCTTTAATTTTGCAAGATGTGGCCTCTCAGGAGTCGGGTCAGGCTGAGGGGGCCTCTCAGGTTGCTGTACTCCCTTCTTTACATAAGGAGGTTAGGCCTTCTCCCTCTGTCTCTAAGGTACCTTCCAAGGCCAGGCCTGGTTTGTCTTCCACTGGCGTCAGTCCTAGTTCTGCAGGTTCTGTACCTAAAAAACACATGCTTAAAATGGCAGAAGATTTGATTTCCTTGATCAGAGGTTCTATGCCCCCTCCAGATAAGAGGCCTAGGGTGGAGCCAGAGGTGGAAGGATTGGAACATTCTTCAGATTACTCAGAGTCTTCGGCTGAAGACATTCAGGATTTTCCCCTATTCTGATTCAGACGCAGAGGACTCTAGTCCTTCTGCTTCCCCTCCAGAGGATTTTTCTTTTTCAGAAACCCTGCATTCTATGAGGGAACATTTTAAATGGGAAGGTCAGGATTTCTCAGATTCCCGAAAGAGGCTTAGGGAATTCTTATTTTTACCACAACATAGGCCCTTGGCTATACCTCCTGTTTTGGATGTTGTTCAGGATGTTTTCTCTGAGGCTTCCCTTAATCCAGACTCTTTGCCTCCTGCCCCGGTTAAGCCTGACAGGTATTACAGAGTGCCAGAGGCTCATAAATATTTGTATAAGAGCCCTAGGGCTGACCCAGAAACTATTAGCCAGGGACCTAAGGGTGTCCTGGCTTCTGTTGTAAAGAATCCAGTTCCTATGGATAAAGACTCTAGAGCTTTGGATAGGTGGGGTAAAAAAGTGTATACCTCTTCCACTCTTGCAATGAGGGCTTTGAATTGCCAGTTTCATATGCTGAAGTACCAGAATGTTCTCCTTAGTCAGTTGAATTCTAAGGTAGATGCTTTAGCAGAGGGCATAGAGTGTAAAGAATTACAGGATTTGGTTCATGCCTCTGATCAGGTGGGTAAGCATTCTTTGCAGTGTGGTTTTGATGCTTTACAGGCCTCTTCCAGGGTGGCTGCCACTGGATCAGTTATTCGTAGGCACGCCTGGCTTAAGGATCAGAACTTGTCAGAGCATGTTAAAGCTCGAATTTTGGATGCTCCCCTTCAGTCTGAAGTTTTGTTTGGTTCTCCTGTGGAGTCAGTCTTGAAGAAAATGGAAGACAAAGCTAAGTCTATGCAGACTGTTAAGGATTTTTTGCAGGTGCAGCCCCCTAAGTTTAGCAGAAATTGGCCTACTAAGGGATGGGCTTACCCTTCTTCTTATTTACAGTTTAGGGGCAGATCTAGACGTGGTAGGGGCAGAGCTCATGCACAGGGTTCTTTTAGGCCTAGGACGTGGAGTTCCCCTGCACAGTCTACAGGTGAGGGCAGGGGCCAGTCCTTTCGTAAACAGACCCAATGACCTGCATCTTCAGCTGCCCGATCCTTCCTGTCTGGCAGCTCCTCTGGGAGGAAAGTTGGCACTTTTCAGGCAAAATTGGCTTTGTCACCCAGGACAAATGGGTGTTGGACATTATAAACCGAGGCTACAAGTTTTATTTCCACACATTGCCCCCTTTCAAAGGCATGCCAGACGTTCCTCCTCAGCAAAGGGTAGAGGCTCACAAACAGATTTCTTTACTTCTACAAATGGGGGCTATCCAGCAGGTCCCTCCGTCAGAAGTGGGCCTAGGATTTTATTCTCGCCTGTTTCTTGTACCAAAGAAAGGAAATACTTGGAGGCCAATTCTGGATTTGTCTATTCTCAACACATACCTGGACATTCCAAAATTCAGAATGTTGACTTTGCAACAACTTCTGCCTCTGCTAGGCAAAGATCACTGGGTGGTAACTCTGGATCTCAAGGAGGCTTATCTTCATATTCCTATCAGGCCCAGCTGCAGGAGATTCCTGCGTTTTCGGGCTGGGACTTTACATTATCAGTTCTCTGCATTGCCCTTTGGCTTATCTACTGCGCCCAGGGTGTTCACAAAAGTTCTGGCTCCGGTGATAGCCTTCTTAAGGTTAAGAGGAATACAAATTTATCCTTATTTGGACGATTGCCTGATTCTTGCTCAAGACAAAGACAAGCTACTTCACCATCTTCAGTATGTTATGGCAGTGTTAAGGTGCCTAGGGTATTCTGTGAATGAAATAAAGTCCAGTCTAGTACCCTCTCAGGACATGTGCTTTCTGGGTGTGAGACTGAATACAGCCTCTCAGATGGCGTTTTTGACCCCGGACAAGCAAAGAAATCTTACCCTGTACTTCCAACAATTGTCTCTCCTGTCCAGGCTGACTGCAAGGACAGTCCTTCAAGCCTTGGGGTTCATGGCATCTTGTATTCTGGTGCTTCCCAATGCCAAACTGCATATGAGGAAGCTACAATGGTATCTCAAAAGTGTGTGGACTCAACACTGCCACGATTTGGACACTGTCATTCAGATAATACCTTGCATTCAAAAGGAATTTTTGTGGTGGTCTCAGGAATGTCACCTAAACAAGGGACTCTCTGTGACCCGACCAGAGGCGAGTCAGATCTTAACGACAGATGCCTCAGACAAGGCTTGGGGAGCACACCTCAATGGAAAATGGGTTCAAGACACGTGGCCTGCCAGACTTCAACATTTGCATATCAACATGAAGGAGATGTTAGCAGTCCAATTTGCATTGATGGCTTTCAAGGATCTACTTCAACCAGGACACGTGTTGATTCAAACAGACAACACAACTGTCATGTGGTACATCAACAAGCAAGGGGGAACCCATTCGTACCCTCTTTGCAGGCAAGCTATGATTTTGTGGGAGACTGCTCTCAGTTTGCACCTCACTCTTCAGGCAAGGTTTCTGCCAGGAGCACAGAACTCCTTAGCGGATGTTTTAAGCAGACAGATGGTGGATCCCCACGAGTGGAAATTGGATCCTCATGTATTTCGACAGTTGACAGTGTTTTGGGGGACTCCAGATATAGATCTGTTCACTTCTCCACTAAATTTCCAGCTGCCAAAGTTTTGCACAAAGCTGTTTCATCCAAAAGCTTGGAAAGTGGATGCTCTATCATTCAGTTGGAACAATCTTCACGTCTATGCTTTTCCTCCTCTGCCTCTCCTTCCCAGGGTGCTCTTGAAGGTCAGACAGGACAAGCCCTCCATGATTCTAATAGCTCCAGATTGGCCACGTCAGCACTGGTACCCTCTGCTGAGGAGTTTAGTATGGGAGCCTCCTTGGCCTTTGCCATCAATTCCACACCTTTTGTCCCAGTCAGGCAATCATTTCCTCAGTCAGGATACAGTCCCTGCATCTGACAGCCTGGCATATTCTGTTCTAGACCCTGGAGGGTCGCAGCTTCCTCAACAAGTTTTGGATGTTATTTTGGAGGCCAGACGGCCTAGTACAAGGAAAGTTTATGCTGATAAATGGAGGAGATTTTTTCTTTGGAGCCAAGCAAAGAGCTTTGATGTTTCAGTACCTAATTTGAGTGTTTCTCTTCAGTATCTTACAGAATTACTAGACAAAGGTTTGTCTTTCTCCTCTGTAAAAGTTCATGCTGCAGCCATTTCTGCTCACTATGACTGTGACCCACCATTATTCTCTCATCCTTTGTTTAAGCAATTTCTTAGAGGGGCAAAGAACATAAGACCCTCGCGTAGAGCTCCTACTCCTTCCTGGGATCTCAATTTTGTGTTGGAAAAGCTCACTTTACCTCCTTTTGAACCTGCAGCTACATCTGAGTTGAAGTTTTTGTCTTGGAAGACTGCTTTTTTGTTGGCCATTACGTCTGCTAGAAGGGTATCTGAATTACAGGCCCTAATGGCAGTTGAGCCCTTCCTGATTTTTCATAAGGATAGGGTATCCCTACGTACTAACCCTACTTTTATGCCTAAAGTTGTTTCAAATGTAGCCTTGAACCAATCTATTCATTTGCCTACATTTTATGCTGATCCCCAAAATAAAGGGGAAAAAATTTTGCACTCTTTGGATATTCACAGGCAGTTGCGTTACTATTTGAGCAGAACGAAAGGGTTCAGACAGTCTCAACAGTTGTTTGTTTCTTTTGCATTGGGATCTCAGGGGAAACCTGTTTCTAAACAAACTATTTCTAAGTGGATTGGCCATTGTATTGCTTTTTGTTATTCTCTTCATGGTAAGGAGATTCCGGCTGGAATCAGACCTCATTCCACTAGGGCTACTGCTACTTCTACTGCTTTTTTAAGGGGTGTAGCTACTAAAGATATTTTGGAGGCAGCTACTTGGAGTTCAGTGCACACTTTTTCTAAACATTACCATCTCCCTCTTTATTCCAAATCTAGGGCTGGGTTTGCCACTGCAGTTTTACAGGGCATGTTAGCAGCTCCCAATGCTTTATAATTTTGCCAACCTCCCTTTACCTTTGCTTTGGGATTCTACCCACAAGTTATGACTGCAGCAATGTGAAATGAAGAACATAGTACAGTTTTGTACCTACCATAAATGTAGATGTTCGAAGATCCACATTGCTGCAGTCCAATTTACCCTCCCTCCTTCCCCACTGTAGTTTGGGGTGGTTGTGTGTTTTGGGTTGTAAATATTGTTTGTACATGGGTGGTTGGATGTTTCTCTGTTTTTTGGCTATGGCCTTTCTTTTTAGGGCCTTCTGACATCTGGGGCAAGAAAGACTGGGGATATGACGTCGGTCATGCGCTTTAGTACCAAGGCGTACTGACGTCAGATCTGAGCGACCATGACCGACGCCAGCCTAATACTTTGGTATTCGGGCCGACCGAGGACAGCGGACTACCCCACAAGTTATGACTGCAGCAATGTGGATCTTTGAACATCTACATTTATGGTAGGTACAAAACTGTACTTTTTTAGGTGCTCCCACTCCTCTTCAACTCCACCTATTTCCTCCTCTTCTTGTAGTGCTAGAGCCCTAAGTAATTCCTTGAACTGCTGTACTTTCTCTTCAGTCAACTTGCAGGTCTTCAGCCTGGTCTGTGTTGACCTTAGAGCCTTCCCTGACCACTGCTTGCAGCTGATTGTGGCAACTAACTGCTGTGGGCCGACTATTTCACTGGGGATGACTTTGCAATCATGGATTCTACCCCAGTTCTTTTTCCTTACTAGGAGGACATCTACCTGAGTTGCATGTTGACTACTCTTGTATGTGATCTTGTGATTCTCTCTCTTTCTGAACCATGTGTTGGCTACTATCAAGCCATTTGACAGAGAAGTCTAAAATGGCTTCTCCTTCTTTATTCCTGTTACCCCACCCATGTGGACCCAGGCAGTCCTCATATCCTGTTCTGTCTGTCCCGATATGTGCATTCAAGTCACCTATTATCTACATCAGTTCATGCTGTCCTGATTTTATCTAGTAGGTCCTGCAACTGCGGTCTGAATTAATTCTTTTCCTCACTGTCACAACCCTGCTGTGGAGCATATGGTGAGATTATGAATACTGCCCTATCATTACACTGGAGTCAGAGTGCCACAAGTCTGTCATTAATTTCGATGATATCCCTCACTGCTTTCTGAAGCCTCTCTCACCACAATTCCTACACCATTTTTAGCCTGTTCCCCGCCTGAGTAGTAGAGTTTGGATCCCAAGCCAAGTGGCTTTTCTGCACTGCCCTTCCATCTTGTCTCTTGGATACATAGGATGTCCAGCCTCCTCCGTATCATCATGTCATCCACTTCCAAGCTGTGTCCTGTCAGTGAACCTACATTAAGCATAGCAATCCTCTGTTCATGTTTGGCAGGTTGGCTGGTTTTATGTCCAGCTTTCGCTCAACAGAGCTATCCCAGGTAACCCAGGCTGGGCAACTAGACAGTCAGCCAGTAGCTTATTGGCCCAGGGCTGCTGGGCTTTATGGCAGGAATACACTGGCCAATAGGGGCACATATACCCCTCCCACCGTTAGCAAGGGTCCCTGGCGTGGGTGAGAGTAGGCCGGGTCCTCAACCCACTTATCACCAGTAACTACCCATGCCCATTTTGGCGACATTAGTCAACATGACCAAATCACCTAGAGCCATATTTTACACAGTTGAGTGGCTAGCCCTGCCATGGCACGCAGTCTGTGCAGTATATCTTGAGGATACTGCGCACCACAGTAGATGCCCAAAGCAGTTGTTTTGTACAACTCTTCCCCCTATAGGGCACCATGTAGAGTCTGTGCTGCTGCCCACAGCTCCATTTATTGGCGAGTTTGACAGGGAAACACTCAGCATGTTTTTCGGACCCTGAGTGGGTCAAGACTCAGGAAGTGAATTAGCATGTGGTCATTGTTAGGATAGACAGGGTCATGATAAGAGGGGCAGCACTGGGAGTAAATAGGGTGACTAGCATAGTTGGCAGAGAGTTTGATTGTATGTCCAGCAAGTACTCTGTAGTGTGCTCATTTCAGACATGTCTGAAGAAACAAAAAACAGAGGCTGATTCTATGCTGATGACCTAAAGGGGCAGCAGTGGAGGATAGTGGAAGAGTTTAAAGAAAGATTTGGAAAGGCTGACTAAATGAGCTGAATCATGGCAGTTGATGTTCTATTCTGACAAAGGTAAAGAGGCAATGTACTTCACATGACCCACTGTAACCCAGATGTAAAGAAGCAGCTGGGAGGTGTAAACTAAAGGCAGTGGAGTAGAAAAAAGTTGTGTTCTTGTTGATCACAATTGTGGGGGGGGATAGTTGCACCAGTTAGTGAAAGATTGAGATGCACTCTAAGGGGTTAGTGTGCAGTGAAACACTGAGGTGTGCAGTCTCATGGGTTTGTCTACAGGGAAATATTGAGGTGCACTTTCACAGGTTAGTCTGCACTGAAACATTGAGGTGCACTCTCAGGGGTTAGTCTGCACTCAGAGGGTACACTGCAGTTGAACTAGTGACTTTAATAGAAGGAGTTATTGAATGAAATTTAATTCCAGTTACAGAGGCAGAACTTTTCTTAGGTATTCCAAAGCACAAAAGTAACTAGATTTTGGGATTATTGATGTATGAAAGGTTAGTAAGTGTGAAGTCACAAATGACTAATAATTAAAGTTGTTTAAGTAACATAGAAGCATAAGTCAGAAAAATGGAAATTTTAAATGGGAGATATGTTTATGGGTATATACAGAAGATGCCTGATGCTTGTTTTAATTGAATGTAAGCACTGGTTACGTGATACTTGGGTGTATCATGCTTTTATTTTATCACTGCAGTTGAAGATGTAAGGCTTCCAGTGCGAATACTAAGTTGCACCATGCGTGAGAATTGAACAGTATGTGTAATGAATAAGACACATCTTGAAGTAAAATAAAGTTTAAAAAAAAAGTTGTGCTTCTGCTATGCTGGGCATTACTAAGGCCACATCATGAGTATTCTAATTTGAGTGACATTTTTGGATGCCATCCAAGGTGAGGAACATCAGGTTGCTGGAAGGAGTTACCAAGAAACTTTCCAGAAAAGTGCAAGGGATAGAGGAGCAGGAATGAGGTCAGAATATGGATAGAGGAGAAGGAATGAGACCAGAAGTTGGGATAGAGGAGAAGGAAGGAGACCAGAACATGGACAGAGTAGTATGAAGGGGGCTAGAACCTGGACAGAGGAGTAGGAAGGAGACCAGGACATGGATAGAGGAGAAGGAATGAGACCAGAACATGGAATAGAGAAGAAAAACTGAGACCAGAACATGGAATAAAGGAGTGAGACCAGAACAGCTGGAGCTCTTCTTACCTGAGACCAGAAGAAATGAGCAGAAGACCATGAACGTGCCATTCTAAATGGGAAGAAGTGGATACTATTCCTAGACTATTAGAACTGACTACATCCTGGAACCTCTGAAAGTATATCTTTCAAGGGAGGATTATGGATCCATTTAGTAGACTGCAAGAATGAGGGGTGGAGAGGGAATCCATGGAAGCGTTTAAGAGAGCATGAAGTAGACAAAGAAGGAAAGAGGAAGGTAGGGTAGGAGTGGAAGTAGAATACTGCAGGTAATTACAGGGAAGAATAAATGATATTTTATCTTCTGCTGTTAAGCAGAGATAATGCAGTGTTGTATGACCCAGTCTGTTGCAACAGAACCATTATTTAAATAGTTAGACATGTACATGTTAAACAGGTACCAAACATTGACACCAGTCAACCTCTGTTTATTGTAAATGACTTACCATCCCTAATTGGTCATCCAGTGGACTACACATGTTACAAACTGGTCTGTCTGTCACATCTTGTGCAGTTTCTCAGCTAAATGCAGTCAAAAGTATTAGAAAAATCTACATGAATTAACTCTTATCTGCAAATTATTTTTCAGTTCATGAACTAAACTGCTGTAGAAAATGGACTAGAACTAGCAAATGATGTTTTTTTCTTTAGCAAGCATGTTGTAACATGTTGTACCATAATTGACAGTTTTGCAACACGTAAGACGAACCGTCTCAGCTGGCTTGTGGGTCTGTAGTTTTTAATAATGCTTATATCTCTCCTTTTGTGCACTGGCTTGATGGTGGCCATTTTCTTTCAAATGAGATTTTATCCAGTCAAACAATATGTTAAGCAATATCTTTTAGTGCTTGAGACCTTATTGACATGAGTAGATGTTAACAGGTGCAGTGTTTTCACTTTGAAGTAATTATTTTTTAATCTTTGTCCCTTCTTTCTAAATGTTTTTTGTCACTAAAAAGTGAGTAACTTATTTTTTCAAATGGTTGTCTTTTTATATTGATTGAGTGAGATATGAGTGTTGACTTTATATAGTCTACTTGCCCTGTTGATGTCCCATTTTTGTGTTGAGGGACAAGCTTTATGTGATGCCCTGAGTTCTCCTTTTAACTGGACTGTTTATTTTAAATTTTCTTATGTTATTTTTGTAATTTTGAGTGCTGTACCTGGAGATATGAAGAAACCCCTCTTGATTGCCTCTATGAATTGGTGCTGCAGATGTTGGGTCCACTTGATGGACATTATCCCAGGGTTCCATTTATCCTGCTGCTTTGCATCCATCTGCTTAAGCTTTGCTTGGAAGAAACAATCCCAGATTGCTTTTGCCCAAATTTTAAAGGAATTTGGGTGACTTTTGAATGAGTTTCCCTCTAAGAGTATGACGTTCTGCCTTGCTGGGACTTTTTTTTGTATTAACCTTTGTGAATATTGGAGGAAGATGGGCAAAGGCTGCCAGCCTAGTCAAATAGAATTTAATACATAATTCTATCAATTGTATAAATAAATGTAAAATACAGGCTTGTGTTTTTAAGTGAAAGAAAATACTGTAAAATGTGAACTTCAAGATTGTTGCAACATTGCCATCTGCTGTAAGAAAAACCAAGCCAAGCATTTCAAATGTGTGTTTTGAAGCTGAAAAGATCTTATGAATGTCTTTGAAGTTTACAAATTGGCTCCAGTATGTCTGGATGAAGGTTTCAGGCCCATTGTTTTAAGGTTAAAGTTAAGGGCCAGAGTTTGCATGTGGAAGGTGCTTTATTGCTCTGGTTTCTGCTAGAGTGTATATGTGAAATGTTGTACTTTCCTGAGCAGGTGTTAGGTTTTCTCAGGCCACAAACTGCATTATTTAGCAAGCTAAGTGTCAAAATGATGTAATTTGGGAGGGCCTCAGCAGAGCTGTAGGTTAGTGTTTAAAAACTATTGTTTAGTGAGAGACTAAAAGCATTTTGACTTTGGACATCTAACTCAGCACTTTGCCTTATGCTCACATGTAAGTTTTAGCACTGTGATTTCTTGTAGGAATAGTTAAAGCTAGTAAAGATTAATTCAATATGTTTCTTTGAAATCAGACCTGTACTACTGTATTATTTTAAGTTTCTGTGTGATCTCTGAACTCTTCGATATCTCTGTGGTGTAGTAGTTTTGTCTTGTGTTTTAATTATTTATTATTAAGTCTTTTTAAAACCTTCTACCTGTGGCTGGTTTATGTAGAGATAAAGTATGCTTTAGAGTACATTATATATTTAGAGTTTATTGTAATACGCCCTTCCAATAAGCCTTGAGACTGATTAGTCATACTACCATTGGATTATAATATTGCACAGTAATAATTGGGCACCCTTTTTAAGGGCCTTTTAGTAGCTGATAATTAACTGGGTGGTGGCAGGAATTACTACCGTATGGTCTGGGTAATAGGGTTACAGCTGGAGAACCTGTGCCAGCCTTTTCCTAGGAAAGTCTGTGTGGTTGTATAACCTCTTCTTAAAGTGTGTGTGTGTGTATGTATCAGCTACCTGGGCAGAGACACTAAGCACTGGTTGGACAGAGAGGGTACTGGAGGTTTTAGCATGCCCAGTTAGGCTGAGACCTGGACCCTATAGCTGTGCCAGTGGGGGAGTCTTAGTGGGGACCTGGTGAGCAAAGGAGCAACCAGCCCCAGACTGACTGTGATCTCTGTGTGCACTTAAGGGAAATAGTACTTTACTGTGTGTATTAGTTATCTTTTCCTGTTCTCTGAGACGACCTCCCTGGTATTAGTGGTGAGGATCGAGGCTCCTTGATTGCTGGGCCAGGGCACGGCCGTCACAACCTTCATCACAAGTTGTATTCTTATTTATTTTTTTTTATAGACATTTATCTTTCTTCCCATTTACTGTGTGTTTGAGCCTAAACCTGCTATTTACCAAGCTTGATATGACAGATCATTTTTTTCCCAAATGTACTTGTGGGTAGGCTATTCTACCTGCCAACAGCATGGTTTCTCTATTATTTAGGTGATGTGCATAATCTTAGTGATTTAAGTTGTGTCACTGTTTCACTGATGCTTCTAGGTGAAATATAGAAAGTTCTTACAGGTATTCTTTCTTATTCAGGCCCCCTTCAGTGTCTCCCTCCTGAATCTACTGCCTCTGCATCTACTTTTACCTTTATAAAACCTTCCAAAAAGGCATTAAGGGGCTGTGAGGAGGGTGAAGCCTCCCACACAAATATTGATTTTAAGTTTGTGCTGTGTGACCATATGCCCTCTTGCACTGTCAAATTTTGACTTTTGCATAATGAATGGTTTAAGTTGAACTATGTGATGGTTGACTCTTGCAGTTATCATTTGCTGATAGATTGTGTTTAAAGTCAGTCATTGACTGTTACTCATTTTACAGTCCAGGCCTGTACTGTGTTTCCTTTATCCTGAAGGGGTGACTTCCCTCCTATTCAGGCTGTCTCCTGCTTTCTCAAATCCTTCAGTCTGATAAGCTTGTAGAAGCTAGCCAAAAGCTCTTTCCCTTTACCTAGTGACTAAGGGTGATGGGAATTTACTTTTCCTCCACATGCCACATTTTCTGTGGTACTACTTACTGTGGTCATCACCTGACACATTGCCATTTTTCATAGCAGTAGTTTCCCTAACCATATCTGGCCCTACAGTTACTGTTCTGTTAGTGGCAGACTTGCTCAGACCCTTCGGTACCGGTATTCTCCATCAGTATTCTCCTACCTGTCAGTACTGCATTTGATGCAAACATTTCTTGCATCCATTTAATCTACATTGATTTCCTTGGCATTGGCTTTTAAACTGTGTCCAACATCATCAGTGTTATTGATGTCTGTATGTTATGTGCTTCTGTAATCTCTGTAGTTCTAGTATAAATGACTCTAGTGCCAGTTTCCCTAGTATCTGTTCCTCTGACTTTTTGCTTTTAGGTCTGTGCATCACAGTATCTTTAAAGGTATGAAACCTGTATCTGTTTTTCTATTAAGGATGCAATAAATATATGAAATAAGCTGTACAGAATCATTATATAGCACTGTAACAGTGAAACTGCCTTGCACATTAGTAGAACTTTGGACTTCCTATCAAAAGAGCCAAAGAGCTTGGCATCTTGGGATAGGTGCTACTGTTTCACTTTTGGTGAGAGAAGCAGCAAAGGGGCATTGTTTCCAAGCAGCATGCAGTTGTGTGAGACAGCACTAGTAGTAGCCGTTTTTTTGAACTCCCACTAATAATTCTTGATAAAGCAAATTCTTTGTCTTTTCAGAAAGTGCTGCTTGATTAGCTACTGTCTAACCTAACTTCAGAATATCCCCCTAAATACGTCCTCCGTAAATCATCACGGTTTACTATAGTAGCTTCCATTCAAGTATTTGGCAGTGCTCTACTGTATAGATGCAGCTACCTTGAGTCCACATTAAAAATTACTCTTAATTTCACCAATATCTAGTTACTTCTAGGGCATCTAGTTTGTACAGTGACAAGCACTGCACCTAGACTTGCAAGTCAGATAGTCCTGCCTTAACGCTATATTCTCATTGCAACCATCTAATCAATAAAAAGAGTGTTGCCATAAATATGAGCTTTTCCACTCCCTTCGTTACAATTTTGGTGGATATGGGCAGTTTAGAAATTGCCTCATGTTTACTAACAACCAGTTAATTCTCAATCAAACTGGTAAGGTATGTGAGAGATGTATTTATACAATGTCACTGGAGGCAAAGCTCTCACATAAAAGCACTCCTAGTGTCAGTCAGGTGGTCAGTAGTATAAATGCTGCATCCATCATGCACAGCACAAAGCAGACGGACCCATATATGCTGCGCCACTTAAATGTAACCTTCCTAAACCTCAAAGACTTCCTAGATGGAGCACACATAACAAGTGCCCTCAGCACTCTTTCGAAACAACACCCACATCAATACATGTAGCCGCATCTTATGGAGTTTCTACTTCCAAGTCCATAAGACAAGCCACCACACAACCCAACGTTCTGGCTAGTGGAGACTCCATTGTGAGACACATTGTCGTCCCTCTCACCAGGCTGAGTAAGGAGAAAGCCATGGTTAGTTGCTAATCAGGGGGCAGGATCCACCACATTACATACACACTCAGGTCATTGGACCACAAGTACCAGTACGACTCAAGCATAGTCAGTGTAGCTGTAAATGACCTGAGGCATACCACCCTAGACTGCATGAAGAGAAACGTCATGGAGCTCTCGGAATGCATGTCCCAGGCCTAGCACTGAGAAACATTACCTTCTCCAAAGATGATGCCAGAATACGAACAGAAGATGGCTGACTTTAATAATTGGCTTAGTTTCTGGTGTCATTCAGGGGAGGAGTTTGGGGCTTGCAGTATTTGTCAGCATGGAAGGAGATGATTAACAGACCGCACTGCTTTGTCAGGGATGATTTGCATCTCTCCCCTCCAGGCTTTCGAATGTTAGCTAAGACATTGTCCATCCCCACAGGACCTTTTTAGTCACTGCCAAACTGAAAATACTTCCGACATAGCAAATCAAAACCAAGAATATCTAAAGATGTTACTGCTTAAAGCTAGGAGTCTAAACAAGAAACTCCCTCTACAAGCTCTGTTCACCCTAGAGAATGCTCACGTCTGTGCAATCACTGAGGTATGGTTTAAAGCCATGAAGAGCACCCCAGCACTGCAAGGTTATAATGCTTTCCACACATTTAGACCAGCTACTACTCAACTATTCAGACAGAGACTAAAGGTGAAGATGCCTTGATTTACATCAAAACTAAGTATACCTCAAGGCTGGTTAAACAGAGTGACACACTTGAGCTTCTCCATGTTCAAATCACCACAGACAAAATCTGATGCCACTTTCTTGCAAGCTATAGATCTCCTCTGTATGACCCAGGAACTCCATAACATGTATTTGAACTTCATCAAAACACTGACTATCCAACCCAATACCATATTCATGGGCAACTTTAATTACCCCACTATTAACGAAGTCATGTGCGACACCAAACATGCAGGCACAGAGATTCCTGACTTTTGTAAACACTTCCTGGACCAGATTGTTAGAATGACAACCAGAGGTGCAAACATGCTGGATCTGGTCCTCACTAATATGGGAGACTGCTGCACATCTTCTAGGGTAATTTCCTCTCTGGTGAGGTTAGACCACAAAATGGTCTCCTTTGAAGTAAAAATAAAACCCAGAACCCCAGCTAACATTGGAATATTTAGGAACTACTCCAAGGTCAGCTTTCTACTAATAAGTGATAATCTGGCAAAATTCCAAGCCCCTGTAAACCCAGAGAACACTGTTACCTGCGCTGAACTGTTCAGAGACCCTACACAGCTGGGCTAATATCTGCATAGAGATATCTGTACTCGCCAGGAATGGGTACAGAACTAATTCAAAAAACAAGCCACCCAGATGAAATCACAACATCAGTAGGCTGTATAATAGAAGGAAGAAAATCTTGGCAAAAATTAGGAGGTGTAAAATAAAACACTCCTCAAAGTTAATAAATAACTCAGAGGGCAAATAAGGTCTACCAAAGCCAAATTTGAGGTAAATTTGGCCTCCCAGGCCAAGGGCTACAAGGTATTCGTTAGTTATGTCTGCAACCTCAAAGGCAATACACAGTTGTGTGCAGAGCTTAATGTTAATGGAGCCACCTGTTCTGAACCAGAAGACATAGCAAACCAATTGGCAGACAAATTTAGCTCTAACTTTACACCCCCCTTCCCCCCCCAGCCTCCTCTTCTGGAAATAGCATCAAATGTAATTCTCCTAGTATCACTAGGGAACAGGTCCTTAATTCTCTCACAAAGGCCAAGAACACAACAATGATTGGCCCAGACATTATCCCAGGCTGCCTTTCTGATAGCATGAAACATGTCCTATCAAGTCCTTTGTAGTAATTATTTAACCATAGCCTCCAAACAGGTGTTGTGCCTCATGAATGGAGAAGAACGACCATCATCCCTGTGCACAAAGGTGGGAAATCTGCAAAACCTGGAAACTACAGCCAGTAAGTCTCACTAGTCTCATTTGCAAAGCCATGGAAAGAATTCTCATGGAAATGATTAATAATGACATGGGATACCACTACCAGACACTGGGACCAACCCTGGCTAGCTTCACCAAGAGCAGGTCATGCCTACTCAATGTGTTGGAGTTCTTTGAGAAAGTCACCAAAGCAATGAATGATATTAAAATGCTTTACACTGCCTACCTTGACCTGGCCAAAACATTTGACACAATACACGACTTTGATGTTGTTGACAAACTCAAGAGATTAGGTACAAACCCTTATATCACCCAGTGGATAGCCAGCTGGCCCACAGACAGATCTAGTGAGTTAGAATTGAGGAGTCTCCCTCTACAAAGAGGCCAGTTGCCAGTGGAGTCCCTCAGTGATTGGTCCTGGGACCACTCCTTTTTTTGGTATCTACTCCTCTGAAGTCAGGGCCAACCTCAAGGGTCTCTGGCTGACCAAATTTGCAGATGATTTGCAAATTAGGAGTAGTCATAGAATCCCACACTGACACTAATGTTCTCCAAGAAGTGTTGGGGATAGACAAATAACTAGTGCTAGATCCATGGACTAAAACTAAGTGGCAAAAACTGCATAATAGTATCCTTAGGGAATCCAGCCAACTTGGTAATTAACACAACCCTAAGAGTCGACCCAGTAGTCCGGGGCTTCAGGACACACGTAGACAGTAATATAACCTTTGATTATAATGTGTTTATGGTAGTGAGGGAATTTTTCTCTGTTGTGCTACTTATAAACAAAGGTTATGGCATCTAGGTCAAAGGATGTCATTGTTTCACTGTATCTGGCATTCATTAGACCCATCACTGAGTATAATGCCCCCTTTGACATGCACTTAACCAGGCATATCCAACAGTTGGAATGTCCACAGAGGTTCCTCACTGAAAAAATACAGGCCATAAATAACATGTCATATGCAGATCACTTCAGAGCCCTGTTCCTGTATTCTGTTTCCTACAGACTGTTGATGGGTGAACTATTCCTGGCATACAAGACATTATCAGACCCCACTTTTATGGACCTCCTGCATATCTGCAAAACAAACAACACTAAAACTACCAATTCTAAAGACAAACCTTGCCTGTGATAAGTAGGACCTGTCGGAGAGACATATAGAGGTATATATTCCAGAGATTACCCCTTCTCTGGAACAGGCTTCCCATCCATATGAAGCAGAGTTCCTCCCTAACCCAATTCATTTTCAACTTGGACAATTGGATGAGGAACAAGAAAGCCATCTCTGGTTTGGCACCTGTATGTCTAATAGACAAAGGCATCCTTTAAATGGTTCATCTTCCAGGCCCCTGTTTACACTTACCAAGATTACCAGAACTTGTCAGAGATTTGGGATACATAGCTAGACTTAAAAAGGCTCCAGTGGTCATTAGCCTAGTACACACCTATGAATCTAAAAACTTTGCTAACTTATTTAGAGTTGGAACTTTCTGGTTATTTTAGCAGTTTTGCTTTAGGGGTTTGAAGTTTAATCCAGTGGCTTCTTTATTGAATTCAAAAAGGGAGGAAATAATACTGACTCATTCAGGTATGTCCTTCTTGAGTTTTTTTTTGTTTTGTTTGTTTGTTATGAACAAACCTTTATTGATCCTGAAGTATTCTAAAATAAAAATGAACAGATTATCATCAACTCGCTTTTTCCGATTTTTCTACAAGGGGTCTGGCTGTTCTGCCAACTCTCTCTATTCAGTACCACTCTTCTGCATTCTTCAGCGTTCGTGTCTGACTATAGTAGGTCTTCTCTCACTCAATCTGTCAATTTTTTTTTGCTGGATACCATTATTTTCCCTTACCTTCTTCCTGTCTCAAATGTTCTTCATCAGCTTGTCTTCTGCTTTACTGTGCATGTGCTCAGACTACTCTAATCCGTTCTTTTTGATCTTCTCTGACGTTGGAGCTTCTTTGGCTTCTGCTCTGATGTCCTCATTTCTTAGTGTGTCCCAAAGTGTGCATTCTACGACTGGTCTTGGGCACTTCATCTCTGTCACGTTTAGCTTCCTCAACTGCTGTGCTTTTACTGCCCTGGTTTTTGTACCATACAGTAGTATTGATTGCTCCACTGTTTTGTACAATTTACTTTTCAGCTTCTTTGGCATTCTTGTATCATATACTACCCCTGACACACTGTGCAAGTTGGCTGCAGCACCTGTGATTCTAACTTTGACCTCCTCATTCAGATTTCCTTTCACCTCAACCACCCCTCCCTCCAAGCTACTACAAGCTATCAACCTCTTCCACTGTATTCTCTTCTACCTCAACTTTCAGCTTCTTCCGATTTCCTACATTTGCTGCCATTAACATTATCTTATCTGTACTCAGTTTCATCCCAAGTGCCTTAAATTGTATTCCATTCATCTATCCTTTGCTGACATTCTTGCTCAGAGTCTACCCTTAATGGCACATCATCTGCATACAGCAGCTCTGTTGATCTGTCTGCTGCAATCCGTTTGCTAATATAGTCCATCACCTGTATGAAAAGCAGTGGGCTCAAAGCTGAACCCTGATGCATTCCTAGTCCCATTGGGAACCCTCTGAGAGACCAAACACTGCATTAATTCTGCTAAATGTTTATGGATTTTTGAACCACTGCAGGACTGTCCAAATCATCTGTCCTAGGACTTCGGCATATTTTTTCCCCAAGTCTAGGAATGCCCAGTTTGACTCCTTCCTCATCTGTAGCTTCTTCTCAACTGTCTCACTGCAAACATCAGGTCAGGTGTGCTGCATTCTTATCTGAATCTGAACTGCTCATCTCCATCTTGCTTTTTACTGTTGTATGTATTCAAGTGATCAATCACCCTCTTCAGAACTTTCATGCATGTCAAATACAGATCATTTTGTATAATCCACATCCATTACAAATTAAACATGAAAGTAAATTTCTTTTCATTCTTGAGTTAAACAACTTGTTTCAATTGTTTTCCCAAACTTTTGATCTTAACTCCTTACTGTCTTTACTTTAGTGTTCTTTTCACAGTATTAGTTGCATAACTTTCCCAAGTGGGTAATCCTGATTTATAAATGACTCATAAAGCCATCTGTCGTCGTATCATGTCTCATTAATTATGTATCATTAAGCTTTCCTAATGACAGACAAATGAAATGGATGCATATTCTTGAAAAAGAGGTAGAGAAGCATTATTTATTTATCTGCACCAGCCCTTTTCTTTTCCCCATTTATTTCTTCAAAGGCATGTTCAAGCCAGTTTTATTATTGCACTTCTCTTCAAATTATGGTTGTTCCCTTCCCTTTTTCTCTTAGAACCCATTATGTTGTGATCCTTGTGTATAGCAGATGTTTCTGTTCAACATCTACATGACTATGACAAGAAGTTATGTTACAGTAATCTTCAACAAAAGCACCAAAACAACCCCAAGCTTTTTTTTGGTCTTATCTAAATAAGCTATTCTATCCTGGCATTAACACTGCACCCTGTCCTCCCACTTCAAACAATGAGTCCATTGTCACACAGTTCAACACTCATTTTATCCAGTCAGTTATATCACTAGTCAATGACCACATCACCCCTCCAGCTTCCATCTGTTCTCGAAAGCAACACACTGTCTTCTAGTTTTCAAAAAAGCCTCTTCCAACATCAGTCATAAAAAATTACTAGCCAGATTAAAAGCAACAACCTCAGCTGCTTGATAACCTTCTTCAAAACAGGTGCAGAACCACTAACCTTCCCTGTCTCCAGTGTGATCATCCAGTCAGTAACTGAAAACTATGTCCCATCCATCTGAAAAATTTTATTACACCCCTTCACAAAGGAGTTACCTCAGCAGAGCTAACAAACTATAGACCTATGGCTATCCTGTCACTCCTGTATAATGTCTTTGAGAAATGTATTCACTCTGTTTATGAAACATATAACCAAACACAACCCCCTCTCCAACATCCAGCGTGGTTTCGGGCCCAGTTACAGTACTACTACTGCCCTCCTTAACTTCACCAACATGGTAAGCCAATACAGAATGAGGGTAACCTTACTTCATCACTTTTCTTTGATCTTTCAAAATCATTTGACACAGTTTCCCACCAAAAGCTCCTCTGTGAGCTTGCAGTCTAAGGTCTCACTTACTCCTCCCTCTCCTGGTTTCACATTTATGTATGCAGTTGTCATCAGGCAACTAAATGGCAACAAAACTTTTCAGCATTTCAACCAGTCTCTATTGGTGTTCTTCAAGGGTCAATACTCGGCCCATTTTTATTTAATATTTTCATAAGTAAACATGCTGCTACGATACTTGCCACTGTTAATATGCTGACAATTCGACCCTTATCTGCTCTGCTTCATCCATAATAAAACTGCAGGAAATCACTCAAAAATCTTTCACTGATGAAGTATGGCTAAAAAATTCTAACTTGCTGCTTAATGCCAAAAAAAGAAGCTTATGCTATTTATTCCAAAACAGCATCTTAACCAGAAACATGCATTTCATATTACCTCAATTAATAACCCAAAAATAGTAACCATAAGCCCAACTAAACTACTTGGAGTCATTAACAGACAACATCTTCAAATTTGATCATCACATACTTCATTCCAAAATGAAAAAAAAAAAAAAAAATAAAGAAAACTTGCTAAAATCTCAACTTCCTGTGTATGACCAAACAGTACCTGACAGATCAAGCATGGATTACTTTAGAAGCAACATACATCCTTCCTTCTGTATTGTATGTTTCCCTTATTTTTACAAATATCAACACTGTGTATAAAACTAAACTAGCCTCATGCTACTACAAACTAGCTAAATTTGTAACCAAACAAACTTATAAAACATACCACTGCCTTGCATTAAAGCAATTCAATTGCCATGAACTCCCAAACCGGTTGACATGCTCACAGTTAATCATTGCCCACAACCTATTCTACCCTCCTGACAAATGCCCAGCATTACAAAATACTCTGTTGTACTATTCACCCACTAGAGACCTTCGCTCTAGCAGTAAACTCTTACTATATATCAGTAAGACATTTAACACTGCTGGAGACTCTCTCTACTACCATTATGTGTCAGAACTCTGGAATGAAATCCCCACACAATTAAAACATGTAGAAAACCTAAAAAGTAGTTTAAATACACCTTTGCCAAAGATGGCTCTGTTCTTCCTGCTTACCTGGCTAGCTTTACTCGGATTACTTTCGCTGTTCTTCCTGCTCACCTGGGTAGCATTACTCAGGTTACTTTTCTCCAACTCTTACAGCCACTTTCCTTCCCAGCCTTTTTTTTACCTCATCACTCCTCTTCGTTTGACACTAATTTCCTACACTGTTACTCTTCCGCCTTCTCTCACCCCTCCCCCCACTAGCTACAATTCCTCCTCTGTCCATTTGTCCTCCTGCTCATTTCCATAATTTCTCCTTTCATGTCTCTCATCAATTTTTAATCTACATTACTACTTGTCTGTCTGTAAATTGTTACTAACCTCAAAAACACCCCAGTTTGATCTTTTCCCTGCAGCCATCATCCTATAAATACATTAGCTATTCTTGTATTTTATTCTGTTCAAGAATTAGCTAAATTGTTAATTTCACTTTTGCTTTTTTTATGTTCATGTAAGAAATAATTAAAAATCATGTAAATAAGTTCATGTGCAGATATTTTACCCCAAGATTATAAATGTGAATTGTGTAGCTTTTCTCCCTGGGCCTCTGCTGAAAATGGGATTTACCCAGTCAGACTTTTCCCAGTCAACAAAGACAAATAAAATAAATAATACATAGCTCCATTAACATATAGGCAAATGTGCTTAATCTATTGCCTACATACTTTGCTGAAAAACACTTCCCTGTTTCCTCTGTCTGTCCCTTTTGTTATACTAAACTACTTTATCCAAGATTCCTAACACCATCTGTCTTTTATTGTGCATTTTAGCTGTAGACCCAGTAGTAACTGTAGATGACTCTAATTAAAGGAACATTGCAGGAAGCAACAATTCATTTAAGTGAAAGATGGCAAGCAGTAATATGTTATCCATAGTGCTTAACCGCCAGTCCAACATGCCAGTGTTGCTATTGTATATTTCACCTACTTTAGCCATTAGAAAAAACACCAAGAGTTGGGTCTCATATAGGTTCATAGGTTATCTTTCTTTATTTCATATGACCACTGATGGGACAAACTGTCCTTTCTCACATTTTCTTATCTTGATAATTGAAACAAGTTTAGGCTAACTAACATAAACAATTTTCCACTTACCTCTTCATAATTATAACTTCCTTCACTTACCATCATACGTAACCTTACACAAAGCGTTTCCCTATCACAGTCACCAAATTTTGTACATCTTTATTCTTGCCAAAGTATTCCAAATGGTTATATTAACCCAACTAACCAAATTGTTATATTTGAGCATTATCTATTTAATGTCGTAATGGTATTGATTGCATAAAATGCATTGCATTTCCATTCGTTCTTTCAGGCTGTTAACTGGTACATGTTCTTCAAGACTATTTTCAGTCATGACCCAGTCCCAAATAACAACAGATTTACACTTTATGAACTCAGTGGGCATGCTTCTAAACAAACATAGGCTAAGCAGATCACTCATTAAAAAGATCAGCAAAAGAAAACAAACCTAAAGCAGCAGTATACTAGATAGAGCTGTACAATAAATAAGGAAATGAAAAAAAATATCAGTTGTATGAAATATTACATGAAGATGAAAAGCGAGACAAGTAAAAGTGCAGTTAGATTTTAGGTAAGGAAGTAAAGTATTGATAGACAGCTGGCAAAATTGAAGGGAATTTGCCAACACCTTTCAACCTACTGACATTTGCTTAGGTTCATAGGTTAGTACGATCTGAAGAAGAACTATTCGAAAGCGCTTATCGTTGGACAAGGGACTTCATTTTTATTATTTTTGTTCTTATTTTGTTTTATTTCATTCTTTTCATTAAATTCTGGATTTTTACAGAACTTTTATTACTGGATTGCACAGACAGTTTATTTGCTTTTCAGCACAGTGTTAGCCTGGGTGAACCAGCTGTCTTTTGGTTTGTGGATTATTTATTGGACAGTTCACCACAGCAAAGGGAATATCTTTTAATTTTATTAAAATTCGGTTATCGGATTAGGACACTGATCTCAGTGGAGTTTTTTCAGATCCAGACTATGGTTATTCAAACCAAAAAGTATTATTTATTTGTTGCATTTGTTTACTGGGAAAATCCACTGGGCCTAAAAGAGCCCATTTTCAGTGGAGGGCCGGGGAGAAAAGCTCCAACAAGAACATAGATACAGAAAAAATATAAACATTAACTGGTACAGAAGTAGAAACAGTGTTACAGGTAGTAAATATAGTAACATATACAGAATATATACATAAAAGCGCAGGAATCTAGTTTGTTTGATTACAGTAATATATAAAGTATACGTTAAAGCAGAATTCAGTGAATTCAATCAGAGAATTATATACTAAAATAAAGTAGAAGTTTGATACAGTCATGTATCAAAAAAATGAACAGTATATTTATAAAATCCAGGCAGGCAAAATGTATTGATAAACAGCTTGCAAAATTGCAACTGAGAATTCTATGTCAAACTGTAGGGCATTAACAGTATTTGCATTGACTTACTGTAACTCATCGGTTTACAGCAGATTATTAGACTAATGATTTAAGGGCCCTTACAAGTCTAGACAGTATAACTCGATTTTACCCAATATGTGGCTCTTAGAAGATGGCATAGGTTTGTGCATAAGGGACAAAGGAGTTAGTTCAGGTGTGAATTTGCAATTCCTCACCCATTGATCCAAATTGTGTTTGAAGAGGACAAGAAAAGAGCTCTCTTAACATGAATAAGGGTGCCTGTTCCAGAGAAGTGTTAATCTCTGTGACACATATATGTCTCTCCAGCATGTTTTGTGTAAGTCACTGACTAGCTTTTGATCCCTAGGTTGGGTGACCGTCGTGCTGTTTAACTTGTGGATGTGTAGCAGCTCCATCAGGGCTGGATTTAGAGTGCCTTGTAGGTTAGGCATAGGTCACCTCCTTAATAGTCGCTAGAGACAGTAAAGGGATAGGGCTTTTAGTCTGACCACATTGTTCCTGGTGTTTACACCCTGTATTTTCTTTGAGGAACCTCTGAGGTTACTCCAGCTGCTGCAAGTGCCTAGTTAAATACATGACAAATGACACATATTGGTCTAATGAGGGCTGAGTACAGCAGGACTATAACTTCTTTGATCTGGATTCCATGCCTTTACTTATAAGCTGTGTCACATAGAATGACTTCCTCACTACTGAGGGCAGACGGTGGTCAAATTTCAAGCTACAATCTTTCTCTGTATCTAGATCTCTCACTGCTGATTCTACTCTTAGGGGTGTGCTATTAATGTTGCAATTTGTAGGGGTCTTTGGCTTCCCAAAGGGTGTGATAATGCATTTTTTAACATTTAGTTTTAGGCCATGGCTCTGGCACTAATCATTTGTCTGATTTACACCCTTCCGAAGGATATCTGCATCACTGGGGGATTTGATGATTGCTCCTAGCTTGTAGTCTTCAGCAAACTGTCATCCAGAGGCTTTCCACTGTAGCCTTGACTTCATAAAAGTATATCCTGAACAGGAGTCGTTCCAGCACTGAACCCTGTGGCACTGCTCTAGTAACTAACATCTGGCTGGATCTGGATTCGCCCATGTTAACCGCATGTGTTCTATCCATGAGCCAATTGGCTATCCCCCTGGTGTCATGGGGAGTTATGCTCAGTTTTGTGACTTTATTTATAATACCTAGATGTGGGATTGTATCAAATATCTTAGCCATGTGCACTATTTTACTCTCATCCATGGCCCTAGTGACTTTTTAAAAAAAAAAAGTCCACCAGATTTAGTAGGCGTAACCTATCTTTGACAAAGCTGAATTGGGCCTGGTCCAGTGTTTACAGGTTTCCTATGTCATTGTTTATCAGTTCCATGGTTATTCATTTCTTGGCCTTACATATAAGACTAGTCAAACGTATGGGGCTGTAATTACCTGGGTCGGTTGATGGTCCTCCTTTGTGCAGAGGCATGACTGTTGCTGTCCTCCACTCTATCTGGACAAAGCCAGTCCAAAGGCTGTGGTTAAGGATTGATCCCAATGGGCCTGATAGGTCCTGATTCAAGTTGTTTAAGGCGCAAACTGGAATAGCATTGAGCTCCATTGAAGACACATTTTTAGCTTTAGAGAGTGCAGTGGCAACCTGTTCTTTAATGATAATTGGCAAGGGAGTGGTGGAGGGTATTTCATGAGGGAGAACTGGGAGGGTGATGGGGAGGTGAAATTTGAGATGAATTTATCAGCCATCAGATTTGCTGTATTTTCTGAGTGTAGGTGATGCTGTTCACAACTAATTGCACACATTGTTGGGTGCTGCCATTAAGATTGCTGATGTAACTTAAAAATGCCTTATGGTTATCATTAGCTTTGAAGGCTATTTTTGCCTCAAAGTCAGCTTTCAGAGTCTTGACTAGTTCTCTGATTCACTTGTTTCGACTAATGAGGGACTTTTTTTTCTGTTGTGCACATTCCCTCTTACTTCTCAACAGGATTTTCTTTCTTTTGTTGTACAACCTGCTAACACCAGGGGTCCACGATGGTGGCCTGTTTTTACGGTTTGACCTGTACTTATTTTGGTTCAGTATTGCTGTTTCTATACAGTTGTTTATATGGTCGTACAGGGCTTTTGTGTAAGCCTCTGCATAGACATCTGTGTTTTCTCCGTTTGGTTGAGCTTAGAAAATAGCTATTCTGTCACTTAATAGGAGGTAGTTTGCCTTAGAAAAGAACTTAAAGTTTTGGAGGTTAGCTGGGGAGACTAGTTTTACCTTTGTTTCAAGGGAGACTGCTTTGTGATCTGATCTTACCAGTGTGGGCATCACACTGGGGGGGGGGGGGGGGGTGCAGCACTCTCCCTTCTTTGTGAATACCAGATCTGGGATATTTGTTCCCCTAGTGGGAGTGCAGATTACCAGCTGCAGGGCATTTCAGTTTATAAAGTCAAGAAATCTTTGGGCCTGCATGTTAGTGGTCATGTATGCCTTCCAATTAAAGGAAGGTGAGCTAAAAACAGCCGTGAGTATGGTATTGGGCTAGATGTTGAGTGATTTTAGTAACTTCAGATAGGATGTGTGGGTTTCCTGGTTCATGGTGGGTGACTTGTAGCTAACAAGAATATGGTAATGGATTCTTCCTGTGATTAGTTGGACAACTAAGTAGTTGGAGTAGAAGCTCAAGCATGTCATATTGTTTGACCTGCCTTGAGGTGTGCTTATCCTTTATGTAGATAGATACACGTCCACGTTTTGGTCTTTCATGTTTAGTGGGTGGTTGGAACATATGAAAGGCATTATAGCTACGCACAGCTGGGGTGGTTGTATATCAGAATTAGAATAATGACTATAATAAGAGAGGTAGCATTAGAGACAACAACGACATTTATGTTTATCTTAAATGGCTAATTAGCTTTTTCCTGAACAAAGAATAATGCTACTGTGCATTAACATCTTCGGTAAATGATTCCACTTGGTAGGTATTTTCCCTAAAATATTTTTCCAGTATGGCTTACCCAAATTGAAGGTGCCAACAATTGAGTGGTTTATCGTTATTTTCCCTAAGATCATATAGGTAAACTTAGAAAAGTATGAAAGAGTCAGTCAAGTCTGAGAAATTCAGTCATGATCAGTGAAACCCACTTCAGTAAATCTCAAGGACTTGAATTAACATGGTTCCTATGTGTGTGTGATGGTGGTGGTGGTAGGGGGATATATATCTGACTTACCTTCTCTTGGTTGATGAGCTGAATTCAATGTATTGAGCCCTATTACACTTAAGATGCCAATTTTTAAAGATAATTTATTTGTTAAAGAGCTGCTGTCATTTTAATATACAGTTGTAATGTAAATTTATACAATAGTGGGGTGATGTTGGAGTAACTGGCAGCCATTTGGTCCTATCAGGTCTGTCTTGGTGGTGATCAAATATTGGGGAAGGTTAGTAAATCTGCACTTTTTCTTGATGATAATATGAGCAGTGGAGGTGCTGATGAGGAGTTAAAGGTAATTAAGGGGAGAACATAGTCTGCATGATGGATGAGCTCCTTGATAATGACGCACCTAGATTTTGGAAAGGGGGGTATTTGATGTGCTATAGCAGGTTTTAACCTGATTGCTAACTACTACTTGTCACAAGCTCAGTAGGAAGGGTAAGCGAGAGCTTGGGATCCACTAAAATCTCCCAGGTACTTGTAGGTTTTAACTTGAGCTGTCTTTTGATAGCTTTGAACTGTCAGTTAACTTGTTTGTGACCGAAACAGCAACATAATTGTTTTTGCAGCATTTACTGTAAATGTATAAATGGTGAGTCAGTGACAGGTGGTGGAAAACTCTGGTTACAGTTAGTTTTACACATGTTTAGTAGGGGGGCTTGCCTGGTTCACAAGTATTGATATAAAGGCTGACTGAGCTAAGAGGCAATAACCAAAGTAAAATTATTAGAGAGAGGTAATAACATGGGTCCCAATACAGAACCTTATGGAATTCTAGCTCTAAAAGTGGCTGCAGCAGACAGAAAATAGTCCCGCTGTGACCCCTAAAAGTCCTGTCTGTAAGATAACCCAGTAGTGAATGCTCTCAAATGACATTTCTCATATTAGCATATTTCTTATTGTTAACTCTGTGTACTGATGTAATTCTTTTGTGATCTCTACCCTAAAACCATTCTGAGTCAGTTTAATGTTTATATGCTCAGTGATTTAGGTAAATAACATTTTTAAAAAGATTTTATTTAGTCAAAGAATGAAGATTGATCTGAAGTACTGTGAATTGCAGGGAGAGGTCCATTTCAGACTAATATACACAGCGTGCTTGTATTGCCAAGAAACACTGCCATATATTAGGGGAAAGGTAGAGATGTCTGTCAGAGGTCTGGAAGCTATAGGAACTGCTTTATGCAATGTTTGACTGTAGTGTGGATTGTAGTTGTGTCCTTCCCAATTTTGTCCAGAAGTTGCCCAGTTGTTTTCCTTGGGTAGCACAAAAGAAACAAGACAGGCAGGTTAATGTAGTCCATATTGGTATAACATCTGTTAATAGTACAGAGAGAGAGAGGAGGATTGCATATGTTGTTGTGTCTTTCGGCTTTTCCCGGTTAGGGGTCGCCACAGTGGAGCTCCGGTCCGCTAATGATTGGCAGTCGATTTTTACGTGCTGGCTTGCCGGGCCTAACGCACAACCTTCAATGAAGGAACGCCCATTCGTGCATGTCGCCACACAGAAGATGCTCTGAGAATCGAACGGGCAACGTCTAACTGTGAGGCGACAACGCTACCACAGCACCACCACCGCAGTTGCATATAAACGTTCTAATTTCCTCAAAGAGTAAAGGTGAAATGGAGAGCAATGCTCCTACTGACGTGTATTGGTTAAAGCACATTACATCCCTGATTACTGGACAAAATCTTTTAGGAGGAGAGCGAGCTTATTTCTTGTCTTGGGTAGTCAGGTTTGCCTGTTGTAATTCCATATCCACACTTCACAAATCATAGAATGTCTACTGTTCATCGTGATATTTGCTTTTCATTTACTCTGTGCTCAGATGTTCATCATGCATACAGCTGCAGTCATAACAGATGGGTTTTCCTGCCGTCAGGCGGGTCCTCGGTCGGCCGAATTCCAAAGTCTAGGTCCGGCGTCGGATGCCGTCACTTCTTCCCTGACACCAGTGCGGCAGGGGTATAAGAGAACCAGCCGACGCCATTTTCTTCAGTCTTTCTTGCCGCGCAGTACCCGAAGCAGAAGCAGTTCGCAAGTGCCTGCCGGCCAGCTCCTGAGATTACGAATATTTTTCAACCGAAGACTTCTTGAAAGCGAAGTACCCCTTTGGGGAAACTTTTCTTTCCTCAGACCGATGTCAGACAAAGTTAATAATTGCATTTCCTGTGGGAAGCAAATATCAGTAAGGATTTCCATTCCCTCTGTATTCCTTGCTTAGGCCCAGACCACGACGTCTCGGCCTGCCGTTTTTGTGCTACATACAACAGACGCACTATTAAGCGTCAGGCGGAGTTCGCCCATCACTATTTTGGCAAAAAGTTTAATTACATTGTGTCGTCGGATACTCCGACTCCAGTTTTGGGTAAAAGATGCAAAGATAAGGACCGACATACGAGGTCCGCGACTTCTACCGACACCACGCTAAAGCAGACTACAGGTGCTCCGGTTCTCAGCGAGGTGCCTACGCAGCCCCTGACTACCGATGACACTTCATTAGCGGTGTCTTCTGTGCCCGAGGTCGCAGGCTCTTCGGCCCACACCCTGACTACAGATACCGAAGCCACTCTTGGCAGGGAAACTCAGAGTTTAGATAGGCCTGCCTCCTCTCAAGGTGTCTTCAGGCCCTCTACTTCTTTTTCCATTAAGGCTTTCACTAAATCTAAAGCAGCCATGCATTCTAAAAGACAAGCTCCACAGGGCCCCACTCAAGGCCCCATGCCTAAAAAGCAGATGCTCAAAATGGCTGAGGATTTGATTACTCTTACCAGGGGTTCTCAACCCCCCTCGGACAAAAGACCCAGAGTGGAGGATGAATACCCTTCCTCGGACTAGACCTCCATTACTTCAGAACATTCTGAGGACCAGGAACATTCATACTCCCCTTTTGAAGATTCTGATGCAGAGGAGTTCATTCCCTCTGTCTCCCCCCCCTGAGGATTACTCTTTTGGGGAAACCTTGCATACCTTGAGGGAACACTTCCACTGGGAAGGCCAAGAGTACTCAGACTCCAAGAAAAGGCTCAGGGATTTCCTCTTGCTCCCTCAGCACAGGCCTCTGGCTATACCTCCTGTCTTAGACATACTAGATGATGTGTATTCAGAGGCCAGCCTTAACCCAGATTCTTTACCTCCAGCTCCAGTCAAGCCTGACAGGTATTACCGGGTTCCTGATTCACACCAATTCCTATACAAAAGTCATGTGGCTGACCCAGAAACTATTTCACAGGGTCCCAAGGGAATTAAGGCCTCCACTGCCAAAAATCCATTACCTTCAGAGAGAGTTTCCAGAGCTTTAGAAAGGTGGGGGGAAAAAGGTATACACCTCGGCCACCTTAACCATGAGGGCATTAAACTGTCAGTTCCATATGTTAAAGTATCAGCAGTTTTTGTTATCTCAGTTAAAAAGCAAAATGTCACAACCTGAACAACCAGACTTGAAGGAGTTGCAGGATTTGTTGCATAGTGCAGAGCAAGTGGGTAAACATACCTTGCAATGTGGTTTTGATGCTTTAGAGGCCTCATGTAGAGCTGCTGTTACAGGATCAGTCATACGTAGACATGCTTGGCTCAAAGAGCAAACCTTACCAGATCATGTCAAAGCAAAATTACTAGATGCACCTCTTCAAAAAGATGTATTGTTTGGTGTTAAAGCTGAGGAGGTATTAAAGAAAATGGAGGAAAAGGCAAAATCAATGCAAACAGTGAAAGATTTTCTACAGGTACAACCACCACGTTTCAGTAGAAATTGGCCTTCAAAAAATTGGTCCTTTCCAGCCACGGACAGACCTCAAAGAGGTAGATACAGGCGCCCGAGGGGCAGAGGGCAATCTCAAGGATCATTTAGAGGCAGACAATGGCAAGCTCCTACACCAAGAGGTGGTGAGGATAGTTCACAGCCATTCAGATAGCAGAACCAATGACTTTCCCCTTTGCATGCCAAGCAAGGCTCAAATGGCAGCACCTTTAGGCGGAAAGCTGGCATTATTTTCGAAAAATTGGCATATTATCACAAAAGACAAATGGATCCTGGACATCATAGACAGAGGCTACAGATTCCACTTTCACACCCTTCCAAAAATGAGAGGCATGCCAAACCTGCCACACAATCAAAGGGCAGAGGCACAAAAACAAATTTCAGATCTCATGGACATGAAAGCTATTCAAGAGGTACCTGCACAGGAACAGGGTCTAGGTTTTTATTCCAGACTATTCCTGGTACCAAGGAAGGGCAAAGATTGGAGACCTATTTTGGACCTATCCATCCTAAACACATATTTACTCGTACCAAAGTTCAAGATGCTCACATTACAGCAGCTTCTTCCCATGCTGGGCAAGGAATCTTGGCTGGTAACATTGGATCTCAAGGAGGCATACCTGCATGTCCAAATCAGACAAGATTGCAGAAGATACCTCAGATTTCTTGCAGGTTCAACCCATTATCAATTCTCTGCATTGCCCTTTGGCTTATCTACTGCGCCCAGAGTGTTCACGAAATGCCTGGCATCAGTAATTGCCTTCTGCAGACTTCAAGGGATACAAATATACCCATATTTGGACGACTGCCTGATCCAAGTGGACAGCAAGCACATACTTCTGAAACACCTGGCGTTTGTAATGATGTTGTTGAATTCTCTGGGATACACAGTCAACAAAATGAAATCAAGACTAATACCCTGTCAAACAATAATTTTCCTGGGTGCCAGCTTGAATACAAGCACCCAGATGGCCTACCTCACGCCAGAGAAACAAGGGCAACTAACTCAATACTTCAGAAAACTGGCAACTCTCACCAGGCTGACTGCAAGGAAAATCCTGCAGGCTCTGGGATTCATGGCATCTTGCATTCTGCTAATCCCATGTGCAAAGCTGCATATGAGGAAACTTCAATGGTACTTAAAAAAAACTTATGGTCTCAACACAGCCACAGTTTGAAAACAATTATACCACTGATTCCATGTCTTCAAAAGGAATTTCTATGGTGGGCTCAAGCATGCCAAAGAAACATAGGTCTCCCATTCTGCAAGCCTCAAGCAAATCAAGTCATCACAACAGACGCCTCGGACTATGCCTGGGGGGAGCACATGACAGATCGGTGCATTCAGGGCAAATGGTCACAAAAAGAAAAGCACCTACACATCAATCAAAAGGAAATGCTAGCAGTAATAAATGTTATTATGGCTTTCAAAGACCTACTGCATCCAGGCCAGCTATTGATAAGGACAGACAACACCACAGTGATGTGGTACATAAACAAACAGGGAGGAACCCATTCATATCCCCTATGCAGGCTAGCCATGTCTGTATGGAACATGGCTCTGGAATTACAAATCCAACTTCAAGCACAGTTCCTGCCAGGCAAGGAAAACATGCTGGCAGACAACCTGAGCAGAAATATGACAGATCCACATGAATGGAAGTTGCATCCTCAAGTTTTTGCAAAGATAATTCAAGCATGGGGAAGGCCAGACATAGATCTCTTTGCCACCCACAGAAATTACCAATTGACAAAATTCTGCTCAAGGACCTTTCATCCACAGGCCTGGAAAGTGGACGCACTCTCTTTCAGTTGGACAACAATGACAGTTTATGCCTTTCCACCTCTTCCTCTGCTGCCCAAAGTTCTATTAAAAGCCAGAACAGACAGACCAAAGATGATTCTCATTGCTCCAGACTGGCCAAGACAACACTGGTACCCACTCCTGAGGAGCCTGAAGCATTCCCCACCATGGATCCTGCGTCTAATGCCTCTTCTACTGACTCAGCACACCTTCAAAACTCTTCACAGTCAGCTGAAAACACTCAATCTAGCCGCATAGAGGATTCCTTAAATTCACAACAGACCCTACTCTCCAAGGAGGTGCAGGATGTCATTTTGGAGGCCAGAAGGCCTTCTACGAGAAAAGCCTACTCCGCAAAATGGAAACGGTTTTGTGCCTGGAATCAGAAAAAGGGTCAGAATCCTGGAAAACTGAATTTACCTCAAATATTACAGTACCTAGCTGAGATGCTAAACAGTGGACTTTCATTCTCCTCCATCAAAATCCATGCCTCAGCTATTTCTGCAGAATACAGCACTGATCCTCCTTTATTCTCTCACCCTCTCTTAAGACAGTTCCTCAGAAGGGCTAAGAATATAAACCCCCCAAGGAAACAACCAGTACCTGCTTGGGACCTCAATTTCGTTCTAGAAAAACTGACCCTGCCTCCTTTTGAGCCAGCTGCATCAACAGAACTGCAATATTTGTCATGGAAAACAGCCTTCCTTCTAGCTATCACCTCAGCACGCAGGGTTTTGGAACTACAAGCCCTCATGGCTGTGCAGCCTTTCATCATTTTCCATCAGGACAGAGTTTCCTTACGAACCAATCCTTCCTTTATGCCAAAGGTTGTATCCAGGGTAGCCTTGAATCAGGCTATCCACTTACCTACCTTTTACCCTAATCCACAAAACAAGGGGGAGAGATTACTACATTCCTTGGACATTCACAGACAGCTCCGTTATTACTTGGACAGAACAAAGCCTTTCAGAAAATCAGAGCAACTCTTTGTGTCCTATGCTACAGGTGCTCAAGGGAAGCCTATTTCCAAACAGACAATCTCAAAATGGATAGCCGACTGTATACGCTTTTATTACTCTTTTCATGGTAAACCTGTACCTACAGGCATCAGATCTCACTCCACAAGGGCCACAGCTACCTCTGCAGCTTTCCTCAGGGGGGTTCCTACCAAAGATATTTTGGAAGCAGCCACTTGGAGTTCTGTACATACTTTCTCCAAGCACTATCACTTACCATTATACTCCAAATCTAGAGCGGGCTTTGCCACTGCAGTCTTGCAGGGCGTCCTGGCTCCTCCTAGTTCCTCTTAGTGCCTACCACCCCTTTTTAGCTTTGGGATTCTACCCATCTGTTATGACTGCAGCTGTATGCATGATGAACATAGTACAGTTTTGTACCTACCATAAATGTAGATGTTCGAGTGCTAATACAGCTGCAGTCCAGGTTTCCCTCCCTCCTCTCTTGGGACAGGCCTAATGGCCAACACCCCCTCATACAACTTCATTGGGGTATTCTTTTATGGTGTGTTTGCTTGCAACTACTGTTTTTTGATTATATTGCATTGCATTATTACATAAATTTATGTTTTGCCTTCCTTCTGGGGGCACCTGACATCTGGGGCAAGAAAAACTGAAGAAAATGGCGTCGGCTGGTTCTCTTATACCCCTGTCGCACTGGCGTCGGGGAAGAAGCAACGACCTCCGACGCCGGACCTAGACTTTGGAATTCAGCCGACCGAGGACCCGCCTGACGGCAGGAAAACCCATCTGTTATGACTGCAGCTGTATTAGCACTCGAACATCTACATTTATGGTAGGTACAAAACTGTACTTTTTTGTTTAAGAAGTGCTGATAGGCTAAATTTAGCCAAGAGCAGTGATGGCTCTTTACTCTTTTAGTAGTGAAGGGATAAAGTTTGCCAGTAACTTCATTAAAGGTAGAATTAAAATTTATGTAGAGTAACTGTTTAGCATTTAGCCTGATATAAACAAAGGATCGCTTAGTGTTGTCAAGTAAAGTTAAGAAGTTAGGGTTCTTTGGATTCTGTGAAGCTTCTGGAAGGTATAACTTTAGGCGGTGACCAGATTTAAATGAGATTTGTACACTAAAAGGGCAGTGGTCATTCAGATGAATTGGGGTAAGAAGTTATGTCTGAGACTTTGTGTGTTTATGATGAAGGCCTGGAAGTGAATGATTGTGTAGTTAGTTTGGGTATAATTGGGAAGTACTTTAGCTTTGCAATGTGAAGCAGTGTAAAACCTGTTTTTCATGGATTAAAGATGATCTGCATTAAAGTCAGTCATAATAATAAGGTTTGTTTTTAGGTGTCAGTTTAGTCATTTGTTCTATGGTGCTAACAAGTAAGGGTAGCGCAGTGGTGTAGCGATTAGTGTTGTTGCCTCACAGCAAGAGGTTCTCTGGTTTGATTCTCTGCTGGGTGCGTGTGTGAAGTCTGCATGCTCTCCTTGCATTTGTGTGGGTTTCCGCCTGGTTCTCTGCTTTCCTCTCACATTCAAAAGACGTGCAGTAGGGTGGATTGAGCACTCTAAATTGGACCTGGGTGTGTGTTTGCATGCGATTCTGTGTGGTGCATCTCCAAGGAGAGTTGGGCCTTGGGCTAGCAACCTGAGCCCATAAAACCTGTAACTGCTACAGAAACAACTAGTGATGAAAGGTGCTAATTGCCCGAAGTACCACATGGTGCGTAAATGAGAACAGAGCTAACAAGCAACTTTGGACACAAATGAGGGTTGTATATGTACACGTAGTTTAAGGTTATTGCTAATTAGCTCTGTTAATGAGAATTTAAACACATTTCCATTGTACATAAATGTTCACCCACTGCTAATATTGTGAAGAAATTATTTTTTTTTATTAAAGACATTTTCCTTCCATCAGTTTTAGTACCACGTCTGTTCCAGTTAATATGATAAGAAAAGAGCATGTTGAGAGAAGAGCACAGTTTATGCTTGGCCAAGTTTGATGTGGTCTTAAAAGGTCTAGATTATGTTAAACAAACAGGACTCAAGGTTATATAACTCATTTCTAATACCCTTTGCACTAAGGTGAAACAGTCTAGTGTCCCTTTGTTTTGGTACATGCCTAATAGCAATGGGTGTTTGAGAGGTGTCATTTGTTGAAGTCAGTTAAGGCTTGTTAATAGTCCTAGTGTATTTCCTACCAAAGATAAAGCTTGGTTTCTTTATAATAGCATTTTGGGTAGAAATACTGAAGACCTTGGTGGATGTGGTTTTCATTGAGGTACTTGGGTAATGAGGCAGAGAAGGGCTAGGGTTGGGATTACTATCTCCTGATGTAGCCAACTTCATTAAGATCAGGTGAAGAAAAGAACACATCTGTAGGTTTTGGTGATAATGAGGAACACTGGACCTTGCGTAACTCTGTGCAGTGGAGTTTTGTGAGCTGTAATGATCACTATACGAACCCGAGCATGCTCAGTAAAATGCTTTACTTTTTCACTGTTTTTAATGGGTATCTATTTTTCCCAAATGACTATACCGTTTTACCTCTGGAACTAACTGTTGGAAAGAGATCTTGCTTGGATAATGGAGCTCATCCAGTGTGTATCTTGCTAATAAAACTGTTTAGTGATGCATTTTGTTGTCCACAGTAAATTGTGTATTTAACTCCACAACGAGTTTATCTGGTCCAAACTCTCCCTGAATCAGTATACATTCTCTTAGAGTTAATAATGTTCCTGTTTTATGCTTGAATGTATCTCTCTTTTGTCAGCCTAACATTTTTATTTATTTATTTTAAGCAGAACTGTAGAACTCTGTACTGGTCTTCTCTTGACAGCTGAAACTAGACAACCAGAAGCTGGAAGAATCTCCTGTTAAAGTAGCAGACAAGACCCATGGCATTATGTCTCTATAGTGTGCTACTGTGTAGCCAGATTATTTAATGAACTGAACTGAAACCAACCAACTCCGTGTCCTAGTATGTATAGATAGCTAAGCACTAGGCAACAAATCCGTAAAAAGTCATAGATCAAAACAACCATGTTAAAAAAAAAAAAAAAAAAAAAAAACATAGGATTTAAAACATAGTAACAAATAAAACTAATAAATGGATGCTAAAGTTGAAGTTTACAGTGAAATGTGAAGATGTTAACGGTATGTTCCAGAAGTGAGTGAGTAAAACAAGCTGAGGTTTACATACATAGACAAGAGATTGCATACTTAGATCACTGCTGTGAGAATGTTATGACAGCAGCTACAGAACTATGCCATTGCTGTGACATTCTGACAGCTGCACAGAAACGCTGGCAAGGTTCAATGTACTCCATTGTCACCAAGATTTTTAGCTTGAAATTATAAAGAGTGGCAGAAAGTTAGGCAGTAATCAAGATGATAGTGGAAAACACTGGACTGAAATAGTGTCTTTATGTGACTGTTGAAGTGTTACCGTAGAAGCGTAGTTGTATACGTGCATGCTGCTGTCGTAACACTTTCAAATCACAATCTCAAAGACGCTGTATTTTCTCAGTCCACTGTTCTCCGTAATTGTCATTTTAATCCAAGAAATGCACATTGCTATGAGTGCAGTGAAGATTATCTGAGTTATTATTACATAATTACAGTTGCAAAGACTTGTCGTTTTACATAAAAATACCAATTTATAACTCTGAATTGTCGCTGATTTTTGCCTCATATAATTTGCTCTGTACCTCATAAAAAGTAGTGTTTCCATTGAGAAGTACAGTCACTGAATTTATTTGAGTTCCAGACTTCTTCAGAAAAAAAAGAAGTTATGTACTCACCGTAACGTTCCATCTGTGTTGTTGATCTTCATTCATTCTTGATGAATGGAGCTCTGCTCTGATCTTCGGAACGCCAGCCAAAAAGCTCTCAAGCTAAGACTCTACCCACAGTGCTCGTCTCTTCATTACCTCCGATCGAGTTTGCAGACCATAGCAAGAGTGTACACAGAAAATGTAATCAAAAGCAATGTCCAAGGTAAAAATCTTAAAGGAATCCCAGGACAATCCTCCAGGAAATCTACAGGTGGGGGAAAGGTGGGAGGCATGCCAAGAATGAATGAATATCGACAACACAGATGGAACTTTATGGTGAGTACATGATTTCTTTATCTGATGTTGCCAATCTTTATTAATTCTTGACGAATGGGACAGAGTCCCCAGCTACTTTGTTTCCTGGGTGGCCTTATGGAAGGATATTCCTGAACACCATAGAGCCGAATGATGCTCTTCTCCTGGAGACCATGTCCAGTTTGTAATGAGTGCTAAAGGTATGAGACATAGCCCAAGTTGCAGCTGCGCATATTTTGTCCATGAAAGCTTTTGAATGGAAAACAGCTGAAGTGGCAACTGACCTGGTAGAACATGTTCTTACAGGCGCAGGTAACTTTTGGTTATTTTCATAAATGAAAGTACTACAATCTCTCAGCCATCTAGGTAAAGAGAGTTTCGACACAGCTTTTCCCACCTTTGGGCCAGAAAGGGAAATAAACAATTGATCTGATTTTCTAGACTCTTTAGTACTTCTCAAGGTAAAAGAATAGTTGCCTATGAATGTCCAGAAATGCAAACGATATTCACCTTTGTTGGAAAACCTGGGGAAGAACACTGGTAACTTATTAGATTCCACCTTAGGAAGAAAAGAAATGTTAGATGTCATGTAGTCCTATCTCGCCTACATTCTTCACCTGTGGGTTCAGAGCCGATTATTGGCTCTGACTCGGCCTATTTACTAGCTCGAAAGTCTTTGATTGGCTGGGCTAAGATGGTATCCCACAATACACTGCTCCACATTCCCAGATCTTGTTTGCCGCTTGTAGAGCTCGGACGTGGTCTCGACTTGGCTGTGGCTAAGTATTGATAAAACCATTTTTCCTGTGAAAATTTTGCTGATTGTTATTAGCCTAATAGAGCTTTTTGTTCGCTATTGTTGCTGCGTTAGTGTCTTGTGAGTAGAGTGTTTTTTCTGTGTTGTGGTATCCCTAACTTCCCTCGGGCTAGGCCCGTTTCAGTTAGAGGACCTAGTCCTCCGTTGTGGTGTTTGTCTGACTGTCATTTAGTGTGTTGTCATTTTGTTAAGAGGAGAACTGTTTTATTTAGAGGTTCTCCCCATTGCCTGCTTTGTTTGTTGTGCTTGTGTCGACTTGCAGTTTCTGTGCGAGTGGTTTCCTGCCCTTTGTCAGTAGCGGCTGCTACGGTTGTACCCTTAGAATGTCTAAGGAGCAGAAAGAGCATAAGCCCTCAGGCTTTAAAAAGTGTACGAAGTGTTCTTATAAGATGTCCATCACAGATGGACACTCGGTCTGTGTTTACTGTCTTGGAGCCATCCACCTTCAGGAGTCGTGCAGTTTTTGCCACGCCTTTAGTCCTCGGGTGCTCCAAGAGAGGAAAAACAAATTAATCCTAAAGGGGCTGCTTAAACCGTCTTTTGAGGAGGATTTAGGTTCGGCTCCCAGCTCCCAGTCGAAGTCTAAATCCTCGAAATCCAAGAAAAGGTCTCGAGCTCCATCTGTTGCTTCAGAGCCACCTTCCAAAATTATGATTATTGAGTCTGCTTCCTCGGCTCCACCATTATCGGGGCCGCAGGAGGTAGCTGTATCTAGTGAGTCGGCTTCCGCTCCGATCGTACTGGAACCAGTTCAGAGCCGGTTGCCAAGTTTGAGGCAGTGTTCTCCAGATAGGAGGTCTAGGTCTCCATCCGTCTCCTCCAAGTCATCCAGGCTTTCCGATTTGGATGTAGATAGGGTGGTGCAGAGGCTCCTACAGTTGCCGGTGTTGGCCAAACTTTTCTCGGCTCCTACTCAGTCGGCTCCGGAGCTGGCTCCTAAGATTATTTCTGCTATTCCTCCTCCGAGCGCATCCTTGTCGTCGGAGCCGGTAAGCTCCGCGAGATGTTTCTGCGTTGGCTCCGATCCCCCAGCGGGGCTTATCAGTGCCCGTGTTGGCTCCGACCTTGTCGGCTCCGTCTACAGGGTTCGAGACTCTGGTCTCCTCAGTCGGGCCCGAGGGGGATGCCTCGGAACACCCGTCGGTTCTGAGCCTCCCTCTCGGTGCCTCGGCTGCGGGGACACCAGTCCCGGTCATGGCCTTGGAGGGAGGTCGGTCCTCCGATTCGGGAGGTCCTGCCTTCAAGGCTATGCGGACCGTGCTGGCTAGGTCAGCTACTTCTCTCGGTTCGGTTCTACCTTCCCCCACAACACCGGTGAGAGCTTCTGACGCCCACCTATCTTTGGATAGCAGAGCGCTATGGCCTAAGGATACCCCCACGAGCGGTCCCCTTCTTTCTGAGGGGGCCCTCAGAGCCCATGTCTGAGGAAACCCCAGAAAAAAATGTGCAAAAGGAAGCACATAGACTCCCAGGACGAGTCTCTCACTTCCAATACTGACCTCGAGGAATCGGAGGGGTCCCCCAAGTCTTCCTCTGAGGATGTTTCGTTCTCCGATTTACTGGAGATGCTGAAACAGAGGAGACTGGCCCTCCAAAACCCCCTCCGAGGAGGAGTCAGTATTCCTTAAGGCTTTTGGCGCTCAGCCCTCCGCCTCCTGGGTGTCTCCACCCTTCGACGAACTCCTTGACCTTATTTGTCGAAGGGTGTGGGAGAGTCCTGACTCAGTGGAGCCTGTTCCTCGACGCCCCAACAAATTTTTGTCCGCTTCCCAAGGAAAAGAATTTTTGACAAAGGGAGTCCCGGTAGATGCTATGGTAGTGGCGGCAGCCACCCAGAAGGAAGTTGCTGAGTCTTCCTCTTCGGTCCATCCTCCTAACAAGGAGTCTTGGACTATGGACAAATACAGGAAGCGTACCCTGTCTTCAGCTACCTTTACCTTGCAGTCGCTGAATTATTTGTCTCATTTCACGCGGCTGCAGAGAGATCTCCTTAAGGAGTTAGGAGATACTCTAGCGGTAACGTACCTGAGGTGGTAGTCCAGAATGTCAACGCTCGGCTCTCTACCCTCAACTCAATCGCTAACTCGTCCATGCGACTTATTTCGTACGCAGCCGAGGGAGCGAGTAGGGCGGCTAGCTCAGGGGTGGCCCTCAGGAGGCAAGCCTGGCTACGCCTGTGTCACTTTGCGGAGGCCTTTAAGTCTTCCTTCACTGATGCCCCCTTTGATGGTTCCTCCTTGTTCGGGACCAAAGTGAAAGACACCCTCACCAGGTGCGAGCAAGAGGGAAAGACCTTGTCTGCCGTAGGGGTCCGTTTTTCCCTCCCGTTGAGACCTTACCCCAAGGCTCAGCGAGGGGGAAAGATGTGGTTCAAGAAATCACAAAGGCCTTTTCCTGCCGCACAAGGTGAGACCCCCTCCTGAGGCAGGGGAGGGGTTCGTATTCAGGGAGACGTTGCCCCAGAGGCAGAGGGGGCCCCCACAATTCTGGGGACCGCGATTCCTTTCGTGGTTCCCCATACTCTCATTTCTGAGGGTGTTGCCCGACTGTGCTTCTCCGGAGTCAGTCGGGGGGTCGAATTTCCCGGTATCCGGAAGCCTGGGTCAGCATCACCCAGGACTGATGGGTATTAGGGATAGTCGCCGGAGGTTACACCATCCCATTGTACTCCGCACCCCCTCCCGTCAAAAGGATCCCAGACGTTCCACCCAGTCAAAGGGATCAAGCAGCATCAGAGGTTTCTCAGCTGCTGGAAAAAAGGAGTCATCCAACCAGTCTCCCCAGACCAGACCGGATTAGGGACTTACTCAAGATTATTTTTGGTGCCGAAAAGAACGGGGGACCCGAGACCCATTTTGGATCTCAGCCAACTCGATCATTACGTACGCAAGTCCAAATTCCGGATGGTCACGCTACAATCGATTCTCCCATTGTTGGGAAAAGAAGTATGGATGTGCTCCATCAACCTGAAGGATGCTTACTACCACATCAAAATGGACAGAGCATCCAGATGTCACCTATGCTTCCGTCTGGCAGCCAGGCATTTCCAGTTTCGAGCCCTGCCCTTTGGTCTCACCACAGCCCCCAGGGTGTTCACCAAGTGCATGGCAGTGGTGACGGCTCACTTGAGACGTCATGGATTCCAGGTGTTTCCATACCTGGATGACTGGCTCCTCTCTGCCCCCACCAAGCATCTACTTTGTCAAAACAGAGATACTACCATCAATCTGTCACCAGTTAGGCATTACAATAAACTGGAAAAAATCTGCCTTGCTACCCTCACAGCGTGTATCATTTATAGGAGCAGAGTTGGACACTATTCGATTGAGGGCATTCCTACCACTGGAGAGGATCACGGGGTTACAACAACAGGTTTGTACGATGATGCCTCTGAGACGTGTGAAGGCAAGGCTTGTTCTTCAATTACTGGGGACAATGGCATCTACTATCATGATGGTCCCGTTAGCGAGGTTACATATGAGAATTCTGCAATGGCTTCTATTCACCCAGTGGTCCTTTCAAAAACTACCACTATCCCATCCAATCTTAATCACAGGCAGATGCAAGCAGGACCTCAGTTGGTGACTATGCACCGACAACTTAAATGTAGGAAAACCATTTGTACCACCCTAGCCACAGTGACCACGGACACCTCCCAGATGGGGGGGGGGGGGCATTATCTCGGCAGGATGGTTCAAGACACGTGGCAAGAGCACGAGATAGACTTGCACATAAATGTCCTAGAGTTGAGGGCAGTGCTTTTTGCGTTGCAGGCACTTCAGGATGTCCTCCCTCTAGGGACTGTTGCAATACACTCAGACAACATGTCAGTAGTGTGGTATCTCAACAAACAAGGAGGAACCCGATCTTACCCTCTGTGCAGAGGGGCCATGAAAGTGTGGAATTGGGCAATAGCTTCCCAACGGTCCTTGGTGGCAACACACATCCCGGGGAAAACCAATGTGATTGCAGACAAGCTAAGCAGGGCGATCCTCATGCCCTACGAGTGGTCCCTCCGCCGTCGGGTGGCGGAAAGCATATTCAGCAGATGGGGTCAGCCTTGCTGTGATCAGTTTGCCAGTCCCCTCAATGTAAAATGCAGTAGCTACTTCTCGCTGATCCCCCCACCGGGGGAGTCTCCAAGGGACGCTCTTGCGCACAACTGGCCCTCAGGTCTTCTTTATGCTTTCCCTCCCATTTCCCCTTATCACAAGGGTAATTCAGAAAGCGCCATCCTTGGGAAGCAGGTTGATTCTGATTGCGCCAAACTGGCTTCGTCAAGTATGGTTCCCCTTCCTTCAACCTTACATTGTGTTTACTCCTTGGACTCTGGACCCTCGTCCAGACTTGCTGACACATATGTCGGGACAGTTCCTCCCCTCACTGGGGACCCTTTGGCTGACTGCCTGGCTACTCCACTTCAATCCATAGTCAGATGTCATGATTTTTCTCCAGACATGGTCCATATTCTTTCGTTCTCCCATAAACCGTCCACTAGGAAGATCTACTCTAGTAAGTGGAAAGGTTCTCGATTTGAGCCCAGTCCAAAGGTATTAACCCCTACACAGCCCCCATCAATTCAGTTTTGGAATTTCTATCTGCTTTGTTTTATCAATGGTCTGCCTCAGCCACCATCAAAGTTCAGCTGGCGGCTATTTCAAATTTTCATGTAGCTTACGAACCTAGCTTTATGGCACACAGGCTCTGTAAAGCATTCTTGAAAGGCACTCTTCTGCTTCGCCGTCCTGTATCTCAACCTGTTATGCCCTGGGACCTCATTTTCGTTCTGCAGGCTCTCACTCTCCCACCCTTTGAACCTGCGGCCTCCTGCGACTTAAAATTTCTTACTTGGAAGTCTGCCTTTTTAATAGTTATCACCTCAGCTAGACTAGTCTCAGAAATTCAGGCCCTATCCGTCAAGCCCCCATATTTGATATTCCATAAAGATAGGGTCTCTCTGAGACCAAACCCATCCTTTCTTCCCAAGGTGGCTTCCTTATCTAATATTAATCAGTCCATTGAACTGCCGGTCTTCTTCCCCAATTTTTCCAACAAGGCAGAGTACCAGTTTCATCTGTTGGATGTTCATAGACAACTACGCTTTTATCTACATAGGCCAAAAGATTGAAGGAAGTCGGACCAGCCCTTCGTTTCATTTTCAGAGAATCGCTTGGGGTGTGCGGTTTCCAAGGTCACCATCTCTAGGTGGATATCTGGTTGCATCTCATTTCTTTATCAGGCAGGGGGAAAGAGTCTGCCCTTTCCAGTCAGAGCACATTCTACAAGAGCTGTTTCCACTTCCACAGCCTTTCAGGCTAGGCTATCGATGGATGATATATGTGCAGCTGCGACGTGGGCTTCTCCTCACATGTTTGTCCCCCATTACAAATTGGATATGGTGTCCAGGGGCAGATCATCTTTTGGCTCCACAGTGCTCAGGGGTATTTTCCATTGAGCCACCCAGGAAGTAGGTGCTAGGGAAGCTGTTCCACAGGTGAAGAATGTAGGCAAGATAGGACTACATGACATCAGTAAGTTATGTACTCACCATAACGTTAGATGTATGTATTCCATCTCGCCTCACATTCTTCATTACCCTCCCACCGTCCCCCAGGCCTGGAGGATTTGGATGCTCACCATGTCCTTCTTGTATTGCTGAGTCCCTTTGGTTAATTTGTTGGACCTCTTTGTTGAGAATGTGTGTGTGTTTGGGTGAGGCATCCTGTACTTCTGTTGGCAGCAAACTAGATCTGGGGATGTGGAGCAGTGTATTGTGGGATACCATCTTAGCCCAGCCAAAGACTTTCGAGCTAGTAAATAGACCGAGTCGGAGCCGATATTCGGCTCCAAACCTACAGGTGAAGATTGTGAGGCGAGATGGACTACATACATCTAACGTTATGGTGAGTACATAACTTACTGTTCTCAACGAGACACTGTCCTTATGAAAAATTATATAAGGGGGTTTTTGCATATAGTGCCTGGATTTCAAGGACTCTGGCAGAAGTGATGGATACTAGAAAAAGGGTATTCCTGGAAAGGAATTTAAGATGGCAAGTAGCTGCTTGTTCAAAAGGGGGGGGGGGTAGTACTAAGGATTGCAAACCCAAGGTTAGATCCCTTTAAACAGAGGTTTGAGGCGTAGGGCACCTTTGAGAAAAATCTTGCATAGGCAATGATAAATTAAGGAATGGTCACCGAATTCATTGTGAAAATTCAAAATGCTGCTAACTGAACTCTAATGGTGGATGCAGAAGCATCTTGGTCAAAAAGGGTGGCTAAAACTTATAAAAACTTTTCAACAGGTGCCGTGAAGGGGTTTAAATTGTTTTCCGAGGCCCAAATTGAAAATCTCTTACATTTGCTGGAATATAGTCTCCTGGAGTAAAGTCTGTGGGAAGCCAGAAGAATTTTCTGTATGGGGGAGAAGTAATATTATTTTGCCTGGTGACTAATGGAATTGGATGAACCAAGCTGTGAGCTTGAGAGAGTGTAGATCAAGATGCACCAATCCCTGTGATTGAGAGAGCAGGTCTGGAACTGGGACCAGAATCCACGGATGGTGAATCAAATGAGGTCATAGAAAGGGGAAACAAACTTGTCTGGGCCAAAAGGGAGCATTGAGAATCACTTTGCTTTGCAACCTTTGGGCTTTTTTTAGGAAGAAGAGTATGAGGGGAAAGGCATAGAGAAGAACCGAGGGTAAATCGAGAAGGAGCGTGTCTCTTGGAAACTCCCCTTGAGGGGGGAATTAGGACAAAGTAGCTGCTGCACTTGTTCATTGGTGAGGCAAAGAGATAGCAGCAAGGCTGGCCCCAGCGGCGAAAGATTTCCTGTGCCACTTTGGGATTGAGGCATCGTGAGGCAGTAGAATATGTCTGCTCAACTTGTCCGCTATCACGTTGGAACTCCCTGGGATATGCTTTGGCACAAGAAAGTGGTTGGAAGATATCGTCTATTGCCACACTGAGATCTTCCTGGCAAAGGGGGTACAATTTGGTTCTACCATGTTTGTTGATGTACCATACCACTGACATGCTGTCCAATTGGTTGCAACTGTTCACAGAGGAAGAGCAGACTGAAATGCTTGCAGTGCTAGGAGCATTGCTGTCATTTCCAGGAAATTGATGTGCAAGTTGGCCTGTTGGGGTGACCAAGTGCCTTGGACTGTTCTTTCCAGATAATGCCCCCCCCACCCCATCTGGGGATCATCCATGGTCACTATGGCCTTGGGTTGAGGGGGAACAAAGGGATGGCCCATTACAATTTCTTCTGACTGCATCCACCAGGATAGATCCTTTTTGCAGTAGCCTGTTATTAAGATCGGGTGAGTCATCAGATGAGATAGAATGGACCATTGAGAAGCAAGAAGGTATTGAAGCATCCTCATAATCTTGTCAGGGGGCTAGGGTGATGGCCGCTGCCATCGATCCTAGGGCTTGAAGGACAAGTAGAGCTGGCACTTTGTTCTTTACTAAGATGAGCTGAGCTTGAGACCTTATCTTTTGGAGTCTGTGAAAGGGTAGAGCAGCTGTACAGAAACCATGTGGAGGCAGACTCCTTTGAATTCTAGATCCTGAGTAAGAGACAGCTGTGACTTTTCTTTGCTGACTGTTATGCCCAGAGCACTGAACAAGTGTATGATGAAGTCTGTGGCTTGAAGCAATAGATGCCGGGTAGGGACGGTGAGGAGCCAGGCGTCTAGATAAGGAAACACCTGGAATCCATGTAGTCTTATGTGAGCCGTGACTGCTGCCATGCATTTGGTAAACACTCTGGGGGCTGTGGTGAGGCCAAAGGGCAGCACTCTGAACTGATAATGACTGGCCATTAGCTGAAAGCAGAGATAACCTTTTTGAATATTTGTCCATCTTTATGTGGTAGTACGCATCCTGAAGGTCAAGCAGAACACATCCAATCATTTTCCCCTAGAAAGGGAAGGATTGACTGAACCATAACCATCTGGAATTTTGTCTGCTGACCAAACTTGTTCAGAAGGTTGAGGTCCAATACTGTCCTCCCTCTTCTTTGGCACTAAAAAGAACCTGGAGTAAAACCTGGATCCTGTCTGGTCTGGTGGGACTTCTTGGATGACTCTCTTTTTCTAGCAGATTGATCCCTCTTATTGGGTGGAACATAGGGGATTTTTCTCAATGATCTTGGGAAAAGTGTGAAAGAGATGTGATAGCCTCTGGTAATGATTCTTTATACCCAAGAATCGGAGGTTGTTTGTCGCCAGGCTCTCGGGTGCAGTGAGAGTTTCCCCCCTGACTGCTTCCAGAGGTCAGCAATCGGGCCTCTTTTCAGGAGCGGTGATAGGATTGTCCAGGAAAGGAGTCTCTGGAACCCTGGTTTTGCGGGCCACTTCTGCCTCTCGGACAGCGTCTTCCATCTGAGGTCCCCCCTCTTTCCCAAGGGGAACTGCCGCCACGTGTGTCCTGAAAGAGTTCCTGGGACTTTTTGAAATGCATCTTTCCACTGCTTTGGTTCCTGGAATAGGATCACCGAGGAGAAGAAAAACGAATGCCCACAGCAGACAAGGTCTTTCCATCCTTTTCAAACCTGGCTAGTGTGTCCTTCACCTTGGGCCCAAACAAAGATGATCCATGAAAAGGAGCATTGAAGAAGGAAGACTTGAAGGGCTCTGCGAATTCACACAAGTTCATCCAGTTGTGTCGCCTTATGACAACTCCGGAACCCACTGCTCTGGTTGTGCCTTCGGCTGCATGTGCAGTGAGCCACATAGATGAGTTTGATATAGACTCCAGGGTGGCTAGCGGAGAGGTGACTTTATCCTGCACTTCGTTAGACACAGCTTCAGAGAGAGTTTCTGATAATTCCTTAATCAGATATCTCTAAAGTGCACCATAAAATTCAAGGAAATAAGTGCGAAGGTTGATGAAGTGTTGACCTGCTTTCCCAATCTGTCCCTCGTCCTAGACTCCCTGTTAGGTGGATGGGCAGTAGGACTCTCATCTGCAAGTTCCTTCTTGGTGGCAGCCACTACCACTATGGCATCTACTAGACCCTTGGCCTAATATTGGTGGCCCTCTGGCAGGGATAGAATTTTGTCCAGTCTCCAGGGAATTGGTTGTCCAAGCCCGCTGCGATATCAGCTTAATATGATAGTCAGTGGGTGTGGTCACCCAGGAAGTAGAGGGTCACACAGCAAATGCTTGCAAGTTCATGGATTCTTATGAGGTTGGCTCTTGGGGATTCGAGTTACTCCTCTGCTATAGTATCTCTAGGATGTCTCCAAAGGAGACATCTTCAAGGGGTGATCAGGGGGAACCTTCCACTTCACTGAAGTGTGTGCCGTTGGTGACACATTCTTCTGGAGAATCTAGGTGCTTCCTCTTGCATGTCTTCTTCAGTGGAAATCTCTAAAGAAGACTCTGAAGAAGAGTGACCCTGTACAGGTGTAACCTGAAGCTTTGGTAATCGCTGTCCTGTTGTGGATATTGGTGTCAATGCTGGAGCAGAAGATATGGGAACATGACAGTGTGCAGGAGGGACCAGGTGAGAGCCTGCAGAGGCTAAAGCCCTCTCCATAACCTGGAAGCAGGGACCCCCCCAAAGAGAAATGGGAGCCCAGAACCGAGAAAGACCACCTCGGAACCGAGGTCACACCCTGCTGCAAGAGCTCGCCCCTCTGAAGCAGGAGCAGGGATAGGACACGGAACCAGCAAAGTTCTGAGAGCCAAGGTCGGCTCTATATAAAACCCAGGAACCAATCCAAGTCCCTCTGAACTGGTGACAGAGTCACAGCCCTGAGAATCTTGTCAGTTCTGAGGAGGGGAACCGAAGAAGTCTGAGCAACATCTGGTGCAAGGATAGGGATGACTAACAAAACCGGAACAACTGGTACTGGGGGAATTGAAGTGTTGGGCTCCGAAACTCCGGTGGAAGTCAGAGGAGGAGATAGTGCAGGAGTCTTTGGAGAGGAAACCCCAACTCTGGATGGGAAAGGGGCCTGAGAAGGGGCAGGAATACCTCTGGCCATCAACAGTTGATCCACCTTGGAGAGAGTCCTGGAAGATTGAATGGATAATCCCGAAGGAGACTTTGGCCAGTTCAGAAAGGGGTTGAGCAGGTGGCCCACAAAGGGGTCTGTGGAAGATGAGTACCTTGTCCTGGGGTGAATCTGTTCTGGTTTCAGCACCAAGAGGGTGGGTAAAGCCTGCTGAAGTGTCATAGGAGAACTCTGCACCAAGCTGGAAACCAAAGAAGACCATGCCGATTTGGCACCAGCAGTCCGTGGCGAGGATTCTGGGGCTTGTAGCCTTGGTACTTTTGTTTTCAGTTCCGGGGAGATGGTTGGAAATGGAGTGTTATGTTTTTGGGCCACCTGTACTATGGGAGACACAGGTACTGAGTGGCTCTTCTTTTTGGAAGTGTCAGATTTAGGAGGAGAGTCAGCCCTGGACAAAGCTTCACTGAAAGAAGTTTTCAATAAACCCTTTAAAATAAGCTTATTTCAACACCTGACCTTGACTTGGCCCAGTGACTGAAGGCCTGGCAGATGTCACAGTTTAGGTTTAGATGAGGAGCTGCTAGACAGTAAACACAGTAAAAATGCCAATCTGAACCGGGCATCTTTCTTCCACAGTTTTGGTACTATTTAAATCCAGAAGTGCCTTTTTGCTTTTCTGCCATTTTAAAGTTAGTGTTAACAATGCACACACACACACACGCACGTGCAGACACACACACACACACACACACACACACACACACACACACACACACACACACACACACACACACACACACACACACACACACACACATTAAAGGATAGATGGAAAGTATACCAATGATGGTAGAGGAGAATACCAAACAATATAAAGAAGAAGAAAAGAGGTACCAATGATGTTTCTAAGAAGTACCACAAGAGGTAAGAAAGGTGGGAGAGGGGGTCAACAATAAGGGGTAATCAAAGTTATGGGATAGAGAATTCAAACACACACTGTTATATCTCAGAGGTATAAGAAAAAAAGAAGAAAAAAAATATATATATATAATATATATGTGTGTGTGTGTGTGTGTGTGTGTATAGGTTGGAAAATAGAGATTTTAAGGACTTAGGTGAGACCAGCGGCTGATGCTTCTTGCTGACAGAGTGGCAAACGAGATCTGAGGTAATGAAGAGAGAGGCATTGTGAGTAAAGTTTTTGCTTGAGTCGAGAGGTTTTTGGCTGGTGCTAGCTGTATAATGGCTGAGCCGGTTCCAAAGTTCTGAACAGAGTTCCATTCGTCAGGAATGAACGAAGACTATCAGGTTATGTGTTAATACACATCCTGGTGTTCTGTCAACTGTCAAAAGAGAATGACAGCAACTTTTAAACTGGCCCCGATTTGAAGCCTTTGCTCTCATTATTTTTGACTTTTTTCTTCATTCTTGAACAAGAAGTTGAAGAGCCATGACAACAGTCCATGCTGCACATAGTAAAATACAAAGACACATCTAAGAAACAACTGAAACAAGCCCTGCCTGCAAATGGTACTGTGATCAGTGTACTACTTCCTTAGTAAACAACCTGGCCATGAAGGAAAACACTAGACCTACTACCCCAGTAAACAACATGGCCATAAAGGAGAACACTGGACCTACTTTCCCGGTAAATAACCTGGTCATAAAGGAGAACACTGGACCTACTACCCCAGTAAACCACCTGGCCATAAAGGAGAACACTGGACCCTACTACCCCAGTAAACCACCTGGCCATAAAGGAGAACACTGGACCTACTACCACAGTAAACAAACCTGGCCATAAAGGAGAACACTGGACCTACTTTCCCGGTAAATAACCTGGCCATAAAGGAGAACACTGGAACTACTTTCCCGGTAAATAACCTGGCCATAAAGGAGAACACTGGACCTACTTTCCCGATAAATAACCTGGCCATAAAGGAGAACACTGGACATACTACCCTGGTAAACAACCTGAACTGAGTGCAACTCCTGTTCATATTCATAGACAGGAGTTATGCTGAGTCCAGTGTTCTCCATTATCAGTATAAACACAAACATGGTTCCTTGTTTTTCTAGAAAACTGATCTATAAGTCAAGCCTTAAATAGTATAACTATGTACATAACTGTAATGTAGTATATACATGTAATATGTATACAAGTATGTAGGTATGCATTGTGACCTATGTTTTGATTATTTATTTATCCTTTGTTGATTGAGTTAGTCCCACTAGGCTAGCGGCTTCTTTTCAGGGGAGACTTGAGGTAGTGTTTATACTACTAGAGGAAATTTGGCCAAGGCATTTGTACATAAATTCAGCATTTGCTTTGAGCACCATACATCAGGTGATTCTACTTAATGGTTAAGAACAGAGAAAACACAAATAGTGAGAGTGTGAGGTGCTGCATTTAACAGCAAAATTAAACTAATGCATGAGTTGCTAATAACAGAGATTCATCCATTTACTTGAACAAATGTAAAGTATGTTTCTTTTATAACACTGCAGACAAGGTCCACTAACAAAGGAAAAAATCAGTGAAGAAATTCTGGCACAGACTGTAAGCAGTAAAAGAACAATGTTGTCATGGGAATGTGCATGTTAATGTTTGTAACCAGACTGTTGTCATGGCAACACACTGCATTTTTAAACTGTCTAAATAAAGTGATAAGATATTGCTTTAAAACAAAATGACACAAATATTGAGAGTAGGGAACACAAAGCCTTTGAGAGTAAGACAACTGTAAAATAGTAAAACACCATACAGATTAAGTCCACTATGAGAAAAACTATCAGAGTCCCAGTCAGAAGAATCATTGGTTGTTGCAAGTGCTCTGAGACTACAGCTTGACAATATGGATTTCTTCATTTAAGGTTTGGAAATACTCCCACTGTTTGATTCTTACAGTTACTCCATTAATTTTGTTATATTTTAAAACTTTGCTTTACTTATTTTTTTCTTGGAGTTTTAAAAGTTATCTAGAGTCATACCCTGGCTCCTTTTAAAAAGTGGACCAACGAAAGGCTAGCAAGTACGGTAGATGCACAGGCCAGAGTAACTTGTATAAAAACAAAAAAGGGGCCAGCACCAGGAATTAGAAGCAGTAAATGTTTATTGTAACCAGACCGGTTTCAGCATATAGCTTTCCTCAGTGGTTAGACATGATTAGCAGTACAGAAACTGCATTTAAATATAGTATCCAATAAAGCAATGAATGACATCATTTCCTGTGAGAAAAACATAATTAAAAGATAGTGCAAATAGATCTTATGTGCAAAAATAAACCTAAAAAAATAAACAATTAGAAATGCAGAAAAATATAAATGGCAATATTATACTCAAAAATACAAGGCATAACTCCTACTTATGCACAATATATTACAGTTTATCATTTAAACCTGGTGGAAAGAGACCACCTAATTTGACTATCCATTTCTTTTCTTTGGTATTAAGTAAGTTATGCCACCCTGTTTTGAAGGATTTGTTTCCCAATATTCTATCAATGATGGTAAATGTAAATTTGGCTGTGTTGTGAATCAAGCTGTGTCTATACAAAGCATTGGTCATTCTAGCATTCCTGATGTCTCCTAAATGTTCCGACATGCGACATCTAAACTGTCTTGATGTTTGTCCAATGTAAAATGCTTGACAAGTACATGTGGCCAAATAAATGACCCAATCAGTTCCACAGTTGCAAAACAATTAATGTCAAATAATTTGCCTGTGTTCTTGTTAGTAAAGTTTTTCGTCTTAAAGACATGTTTGCAAAAGGAACAATGCCGACATGGGTAACACCCAAATAGTTTCTCCCCTGACAAAGTCATTTGGTGATGAATGACCTGGCACCTAATCTTTTTATAGTGTGAAAAATGAGAACCTAATGTTTTCCCCTTTCGGTATGAGAACTGACATCTGTTGCCCAACCAATCATCAAGCTGTGTGTTAGTTTTGAGTATATTCCAATGTTTGTCATTAATCTCAATGAAATGGCTAGTGTTCCTTCCGAACGTGGTAACCAACCGAAGAGTATCCTGACTATTCCTGGTATGTTTATATCTGTATGTCAAAAGGCTATCCCTTTGTTGATTGTGAGCCCATTGTGATGCTGATTTGACATTGTCTGGACTGTACCCCCTCTCCAAAAACCTGTTGGTAAGATCATGATGGCAATGGGGTAAGGTCCTGCTGTGAGGAACAGATTCTCTTAATTCTAAAGAACTGAGATTTAGGAATGTTATTAATAATATGCTTGGGATGGAAACTGGAGGCATGTAACAATCTATTATATTGGGGGTACTTCCTATAAACCGTGGTTCTTAAGGTGTGATCTGGCTTACGCTCTAGGTGTACATCAAGAAAATTAATTTCTTTATCATTGTAGTTGATGGTGAATTGTACCCCCATTTGTTACAATTGAGATAATCGACAAACTCTTCAAGATATTCTATGCCCCCTCTCCAAACAAGCCAGCAATCGTCTAAGTAACGTCGCCAAATATCAATCTCAGGTAAATACAGATTGTGTAACTCATTATAAATGATATGTTCCTCAATATACCCCATATAGAGATCTGCGTAGATGGGAGCAAAAGATGCTCCCATGGCTGTACCCTGGATCTGCCAGTAACATTGATCTTGGAAATAAAACACATTTTTAGTAAGTACATGTTCAGCCATGCAAATTAAAAGAGTGTTAAAACCTGGGCTGTAGATATTTGTTTTATTGAGCCAGAATTCCAATGCCGTCAGTCCCGTCCAATGGGGAATGCAGGTGTAAAGTGATTTGACATCCAGTGTGCACATTAACCACTGGGGTTCCAATTGGGAATCTGAAACTATTTGTAGAAATTCAGTTGTGTCTTTTATTCTGGCCCTAATGTGGCTAAGTAAGGGTTTTAAATATTCAGTTACTCATTACATATGCAGACCTGGTCGTCAATAATTCGCGACACGCCCACTTCTGCGCGAAACGCAGAAAGTGTACTGACCCCTAAATATGACAAAAGTACAAAGCTTTCCATTACTACTATGCATATCTTTCAGCTGTCCGTGACATTAATTAGAAAAATTCTTGCTCTTCAAATGTGGAACAGTGTGGAAAATGGATTTTTAAAACTCAAAATGAGGAACACTTCTCACAAGATCATTTTAGAAGTATGAGTAACAATAACGGGTTTTCTACCCATTATTTTTGGCAATGTTGTACTTGAGGGCCTCACCAGATGTGCAGTGGCAAGTCCCGCCCAAAACCCGCCCCCGTGCTGTTTCATAATCAGGCACTAATGAATATATATTCCCTCGAAGAATCCTAATACACTGTCCGGCTTTTAGTACATGTCTTGTATTGTCTTCGAGAACAATTGTACTTGAAGGCCTCACCTTGCGTTTCGCACAGAAGTGGGTGTGTCGCGAATGATTGACGACCAGGTCTGCATATGTAATGAGCCATGATTGCCATGACATTCAAATAATGCAAAAAATTTACTTTTTTTTTGCTAAAAATAAAAGCACACACTTGAAGAATTTTAGTTGCTTGTTACATTTTGAAGTGTTTCATATACAAAAATAATAGTTTTTTTGCTAAAATAAAAGTCCACTCTTTTTAGAATCATAGTTGGTTGGTAAGCGATTCAAATACAAAAATAATAGCTTTAGTCGACTAATAAAGGGAACTTAGAAAAAAAGGACACTTGCCATTTTCATATCCCCTCCCCGACAAGGACACACCTGCCCAAATAAGGGACTGCCCAGCCTAAAGGAAAACTGGTGGTAACCCTAGGTCATGACAAGAATAAGAAGTGAGCTTATGTACTTTATTTTGAACAAAAAATGTATCTCCCGATTAAATCATTAGCTAAAAAGTGACCATGTAGTTTACCGTTTAATTTAAAAGAAAGTATACTTTGCAGACAGCCAGATGTAGGAACAAAACGAAGTTTCTGAAATATGTCTTTAATAAATATGCATTTCTTTGTTTATATTAAAATAAGAAACAAACAACTTTAAGTGGGCATTAGTCTTCCTTGACAAACCAGCGGTATGTTACAGTGGGAGCTTGTTACCGATTGTCCTGCTCTGCCTTATACAAACAGTCACTGCTTGAGCTAACCTGTGTGTCATATCATCTGTCTCACTTAGTGCACACTTTAGTATACAGGGTGGTAATACCTTCTTTCCTCTTAAAATCTGGGTACTTTTCCATTGTCGGCACAACAGGTGTAATGAGCACTTGCAATGTTAACACACCATTCCAACGATCGCACTGCTGCCGGAGATGTGGGTACAGGCTTCACTTTGTCTGACAGCACATTTCAACTGGAAGTTATGAAAAAAAAAAAAGGAAGAATTTCTGGATATATGCCCAGCCCAAGTGTGTGACCATTTGTAAATGTATAAGGCTGACTGCATGTGAGAAAGCAGAACAACGTCATGTATACCACATTCCCTGTTACTTCATAAATAGGGTCAAAATGACAGACATTGTCATTCCGAAAAAAGGCAGTGCTCCTGTTTAATACCATGTGCTGATTTGTAACTGTGATTGTGTTGAGAATTGTATGGGTGTCAGGCAGGACTTAAAAAAATTGCAGTTTATTCTATAAATATATGGTTGTTCATTCTTTTTCTAAGAAGGCTGTGTCAGAATCTGTATGTAAAGGGATATGTTCAGAAAGAATTGACCGCAGTTGTCAAAAAGAAGTTAATCTGTTTCCTGAGGTTTTTTCCCGTTCTTACTGCTGACTATAATCCCTTTAGGAATGCATTATGTGGACCGACTGTGTCGATGGAAAGATAACCGCGTGATCGAAAGATAACAGGTTTAATTTTGGAATTGGAGAAGTTTCTGATAAAGGAAGGTGAAGTTCTGTACTTTGCACAGGGCGTGAGTAATTTTGGTGTTGCAAAACCTCACATTTCTACCAAAATGTCCCAGTTTGTGCATTCAAAAAGGTGGCAACCACATTTGATTATTTATTTTGCTTTCAGAGCCAGCCATAAATACGGATGGCTTACTTGTGTTACACAAACGTCTTTCGATCAACTGTTGTAAAAGAGAACGGTCATTAAGTTGAGGAAGCAATAGGTTATGATAATATGCAATGTTAGGTAATGTAACAATACAACAGACTTATTATTCCATTGTGTTCTGGCACCCGCTTTTAAATCAAAGTATGTGCCGTAATGTTTTCCAGGGCCTCACCGAGACAGATGCCTGGTGTCAGAGCCATGGCCTCAAGCTCAGTGTCAAAAAGTGCAGTGTCATCCCCTTTGGTAAAAACTCTATACCCATGAACTACAACATAGGCAGCAATCTACTTAACACCGAATGTGTGATGAGACCTTGGGACCCAGGTGGACAGTAGTCTCTCCTTTGATAGTCACATCGCCACAGTAGTCAGGAAGTCCTTCTACGTGGCACACCTCATCATAAAAGGGTTCTCATCCAGGAAAAAAGAGGTCATTGTTCCCCTCTACTCGTCACTCATTAGACCCATTATAAAGTACAACGCCCCTTTTGGAATGTACCTCACAAGACATCTGCAGCAGCTTCAAAGGCCACAGAAGTACCTCACAAAGAGGATTACTGGCCTCAAACAAATGCCCTACACTGACCGCCTCAAAAAACTCCAGCTTTACTCCATAACATATCACCTACTTCGAGGTGATCTCTGCCTAACATATAAAGCTATGTCAAACCCAGAGCTGTTGGACATGCTACACCTAAAGAAATCCCAATCCCTCCAAGCTACACGCTGTGGGGACCTAAACCTTGTCACCACAATAAACAGGACACGCTGTAGGGATAGATTCCTGTCCCAGAGACTTCCTATACTCTGGAACAAGCTACCCATCTATGTCAAGCAAAGTTCTTCATGAGCACTCTTCAAGAAAAATCTTGATGAGTAGGTGGGAAATAGGAAATACACCCTGGGGATCACTTCTGTGTCTCTGCTCGACAGTGGCACAGAAAAATAACTTTCTTGGGTGGCGTAAGCCATGGAACCTTGCTGGCTCTGCTTACATAGGCCCCTGGGCCGATGGCCTAGTACCTACCTATGAACTTAAGATACATTGTTTAGCATTGCGCTTAAGGCCATGATTCTGACACCAGTCATTGGTGTCATTGAGGCCTTTCTGTAGGATGCCAACATCACTTGGGGAGTTAATAATAGCTTCCAACTTGCAATCATCTGCGAACTTTGTCAGCCGGAGTCCCTTCGTGTTGGCCTGGACTTCAGAGAAGTAGATACCAAACAGGAGAGGACCCAGGACCGAACCCTGTGGGACTCCACTCGTGACTGGTTGGCAGTCTGACTTGGACTCAGCTACTTTCACACTGTGGGTTCTATCCGTGAGCCAGTTTGCAACCCACCTAGTGATATAGGGGTTGATGCCTAGCTTAGTAAGTTTTTCTGTGATTCCTGAGTGGGGAATGGTATCAAAGGCCTTGATCAGATCAAGGTAGGCTGTATGAACCACCTCACCTTCATCCACAGCTCTGGTGACAGACTCAAAGAAGTCGATCAAGTTCAGCAGGCATGATCTACCCTTCACAAAACCAAACTGTGTGGGCTCCAGAGTTTGGAAATTCCCTATATCCTTATTTATTATTAGGTCCATGATGATGCATTCCATAGCTTTGCATATCATGACTTGTCAGGCTAATGGGGCAATAGTTCCCGGGGTCTGTAGTTGCTCCTTTGTGGAGAGGGATGACTGCAGCAGAGCGCCATTCGGTAGGGACAAACTTGAGATGATGCTGTAATTGAACAAGGGCATACAGGTGAGGTGCCAGTTCACTCTTTAGTTCATGTAGAACACAGCCATGGATACTGTCATGTCCCATAAAAGCTGTATTCTTGGCCGTGGGCAGTGCTGTTTTAACCTGTGCAGCAGTAATACTGGAGGCCTGGCAGTCTACTGGTATTGTGATTGGTCCTTTGGGGGGGGGGGGTTAGTACTGAATCTGTCCGCCAGTATATTTGCAGTATCTGTAGGCTCGGTATAGGAGGTACCATTGTGCAGTAGCTCAGAGAAAATCTGGGTATTGCCATATAGATTCTTTACATAACTATAGAAGGCCTTGTGGTTGTCTTTACTATCTGCTGCAATTCTGTTTTCATAGCTAGCTTTAGAGGATTTGATGAGGGATCTCAACCTTTTGTTGAGGCCGATAAGGGAGTTTTTCCAGTCTTTGGACTTCATCTTATTCCGCATCAGTTTCCTCCCTTTGTTGTAGAGTTTGTTTATGGCAGGGAACCACCAGATTGGCTTCCTTTTTTTTTGAGGAGAGCATCTTAGTTCTATTGGGTATGGCGAGATCCATGCATTTGTGTACATGTTCTTACAATGCATTGGTGTACATGTTCTTACAATGCATTGGTGTATGATTTGGCGGTCATGCAACTATTCTTTATTTGCATGGGTGCCGTGAAGTTAGCCACCTCTGTTTTTAGGAGCCCAAAGTTAGCTTTGGAGAAGTTTTTCATGGTGGTTACCTTTGTTAGGTGGGTGGGAGGGATGTGGATTTCCATGGTTATTAGCTTGTGATCGGATCTAACCAGGAAGGAGTTGACTACTGATGTAGAGCAACAGTCAGCCATATTAATAATGACCAGGTCAAGGATGTTGCTACCTCTAGTGAGGGTAAGAACAAGCTGGTCCAGGGCATTGGAATTAATGAATTCCAGAAAGCGTTGGGCACGTGTATTGGTACACGAGTAGTTTTTCCAGTTAATGGAGGGGTAGTTGAAGTCACCAAGTATAAGAGTGTTAGGTTGGACCCTAATATTCTCCAGTGTGCTTAGGAATGTGGAGTGTGAATCTTGGGACATGGTTGGGGACCTATAGCAGGCTATGTCCTGGATCACTGTCCTTACCAGTCTTAGCTGCACCTGAAGTATCTCAGATGCATTATGTTGGGCTACCAGTCTGGAGCTGTGCGCATCCTTTATGAATATGGAAACACCACTGCCTTTGGAGCTTTGGTCCAAGCTCTGGGGCCGAAAGGTGTGGAACGATTTATAGCCTGGTAGTGCAGGGGTGCTTTCTGCTGTCTTGAACCAGGTCTCTGTTACAGCACAAATGTCGATGTTCTCCATTTTAAGGAGTACTTTGAGCAAGTGCTTTTTGAGATTTAGACTTCTAGCATTGAGCAGTATGACCCTCAAATTGCATTTGTAGCTTTTATGGTGGTAATTTGGTCTTTGGAACACCATCTAAAAAAGGGGTGGCGAGAGCCTTGGCCAGTATCTGGAAGCCCAGGAGTGACAGATGCAAGTCATCCCTGGCAAAGCATCGAGGTCTGTCAATCATATCATCCCAGGCAGATACTGGATCTCCTTAGAATGACATGTGAAACTTAGCCAATTGTTGAAATCAGTCATTTTCTGCTTGTACTGTGGTATCATTCTGGGTGATGGTAGGATGCTGCTCAGGGCTAGGGTCATACCTGCCTGGGTTACAGAATCCTAGAGCTCCTCCATGTCTCTCTTCATGTAGTCCAGGGAGGTACGTCTCGGGTCATTCACACCCACATGTACAATGACAGAGTCATATTTGTACCTGTTGTTGAGAGACTTGAGTGCGTGCGTTATGTGGTGGATCCTGGTGCCTGACAGGCAGCTGACTTACTTTTCTCCTTATTCAGTCTAGTGAGTGGGACATCAGTCTGCCTCACTATCGAGTCACCTATGACTAGTGTGTTGGGCATGCTGTTTTGCCTCAGGGGCTTTGGTTGAGTGGCACACTGTTTAGGAGAGTTATGTGTCTCGTGATTAGTGTTGTGTTGTGGTGGTCGAGTGCTTTTCTGCCTTGGAGGTTTCTGTTGTTTGGTTAGATTTTTATTGAGAGCCTACACGAAGGTGGGTGTGTGGTTCGTATTTTTATGTGAAGGCAATGCTGCTGCGTGTTCTGGAGGGCTCTGTCTTTCATGTGGTGTGGTGCAAGTGTTGACCTTCTCCTCTTGACCAGCTATTCCGGTCTTGGCTAGAGAGTGCGTGGCTTCCAAGTTGGATATATAAGTGCATCTCTCACAAGTCTGAGTGTTGGGAGTAAGAGGAGTGGGTTGTCACCGTACATGAGGCAGTTGCTACATTGCCTCCGGATGACAAGGTTTACCAGGTTAATAGGAGAAAGCGCAGGGAACTGACCTTTAGACATGCCTGGAGGGGTGGGCTCCAGTACTGTTTCCTTGTAGAACGTTTTGTGTACTACAATAATTGCTCCAAGAAGTCTGGTAAAGTGCTAAACTAACAAGCTAGCAAAAGTGCAGGAGAGGAGAGAGCTAGCAGATCTAAGTGAAAAATTGAAGAGCAGACTTTGGCACTACTCAGAAGCTTACAAGCAGTCCTGGATACAGCAAATCTGTTTCTGGACTAGATTAGTTACAGGAAAGGTGGAAAACAAGTGCAAACACAGTCTTTTAAACCAGAAAGTTGAAGGAGATAGAAAACTGCCCAAACGGCCAATAAGCTACAATTTCTGGGCCAGGATTCACTCCTCTTGTGGTAGATAGGCTACCTAGTGCTCACCACTCCCACTGATAAGCTAGAAGGCTTCCCTCCAACACAGAAAGATTTGGGGGGGCTCAGAAGCTCACCAAAAGTCCTGGATACAGCAAATCTGTATCTGGACTAGACTAGTTACAGGAAAGGCAGGAAACAAGCAAATGCAAATGCGGGCTTTTAAACCACAGAGTTGAAAGAGATGGAAAAACTGCCCAAATGGTCAATAAACTACAATTTCTGGGCCAAAACCCACTCCTCTTGTGATAGGTAGGCTACCTAGTGCTTAATTTGTATTACTCAGGCAGAGGTGAATGACCTGAGGTGCTGCTCCCAGAGGGATATGCAGAGAGACATTACTGAGATTGCTGTATATGTTAGAGGCAAGAAAGACACTAGGAGGATCTTACCTTCCCTTAGAATGATGACTGGATTCCACGACAAGATAATTTGGTTTAAAAACAATTGGCTGAATAGTTGGTTTCATTCTGAAGGGATCTGGTATGTATCTACCTAGTGGTAGACAATATTTCCTGTTTTGCTGTGGATGGCTTTCATCTTTCATACTAGGACTTCTGCATACTGGCTAAAGCCTTTTATGACCCCATAATGCCATTTTAGGCAGAGTTCCCCTAAAATTCTTGTATGGAAAACTCTAACTCCAATTCAGACAACTTCACGGTGGCAGTAGTCAGTTCTAGGAGTTGCAATAGAAAGATGTTTGAAATTGATGCCCCCCTGCAACTTGTACACATTAATACTTCTGTACCTCTGAGACCTGGTGTCAGTGCTGTGACAGTGACAGCACTCCCTCTGTACCAGGGTTTAGCTCCTGTCATTCTTTCAGAGCCTTAGATATCTGTGTTGAAGTAAATATATTTATCAGAAATACTATTCACCTCACATCAAATTACCCATTTACCTAATTTGGAGATCCTAATTAGCATTAATAAATTCAGCTATTACTTCATTCTTAGCTACAGATCTCCGTCAGTATCCCCCAGAGGTCATGGACATTACTATAGCACTATTGAGGGGTTAAATATCAAACCAGATACCTTCTTGCTAGGTGATTTTAATTACCCAAGCGTTAATTGGCATATTTGTATTTCTAGAATTGGATATGCTCAGCATTTCTTCGATATTTTTTAATGCCAATGCGCTGGAGCATGTTTTAACTACCTACTAAATGATCTAATCATTTAAGACATAGGCAAACCTACATTAAGCAAATAATAATGCCCAACAGGCTGTGTGTTTATTGTGTAAATAATAGGGAAAAAATACTGAACAATGGCTTTTTCTCTGTCAGGTATTCTTGGCAGCTTAATATGCTGCTGTGAAGTGGCGGGCATGATTTTGAGCAGACATTACATATGCATTAACACCCTGGTGGCGAATGCTCCATCTCAAGTCAAAGTGACAATATACCATTCTCTAACAGAAAAGAAAACAAACCAGATTAACATTTTTCTTCCTTTTACATAAATGATATATCATATAAGTCGTGCTCTTTCTTTATCACTGTCATCAGTCCAACATTACATAAATTGCTCACTTCCTGCCTTCTCTTAAACCTCGCTCATCCTTGACGTTATTCTGCATATATTGTTACCACTGTTTTCATTTATTTCTGTGTAATTTAATCCTTCCATTTTTGTAAAGATACCTCTCTCAATTCTTTTATCTCTTTACAATATTCAGCACTTCAAATACAGTCGGTTTAAACTTTGATTTCCATTTTCAAGTAATTGCTTTTTGGAAACCAATAGGATTAAATTTAACCAGGCCTTAATATGTTTAGGCATTTCGGATCCTGTGTCCCATCTCAAAGGAATAATTTCCTTACTTACAACCATTTGCTCACTCAGTATTTTTGACGTATTGTATGGAGAATTTTTAAGAATTTTTAAAATCTGTCAACTCGTTACACTCCTAAAACACATGTTCCCAATTACTTATTTCTTTCCTATCACACCTCCAACATTTGCTGTCTAAGGAAAAACTATTTGAAGCTTGCTTGGGGTATTAGAATACCTGTGCAAAACACTTCCAGCAAAAATCCTAAACCTTCAGGACTTTTGTTGCATACTTGAGAGCCATACAATGTCCTCCAATTGTTCCCTTGTAAATTGTTTTTCCAGTACCTCTTCCCAAGCTTTTTTAACCTCCTCTGATTGATTGTTATAGTAGTCATGCCCCACTATTTATCCCTTTTTAACAGCACCTTTTTTTCTAGATAAAGCAAAAAATGTACCAGAGCATGCCTTCCACTTCGGTTTCCCTCAGCCCTTTCATTTTGCCTGTACTATGGTATCAGTCCCTGGTAGGGCAGTCTCAAGTCTACAGTTCAAATGTCTTCTTGGCCTCATCCCACTCTTATTACCTTTCCTTCTATAGTTATTTGCTCCTGGTACTTGGTTCCTTTACCACTTTTTTCCAATAAATTCCATCCCTTTCTTGCCTGTTTTCTGCATCTTTACTTTCTTCATTCTTGTAAGGCTCTAATTTCCTTGACTTGGTCCTTACCAACCTAACCTCCACTTCTACTCCACTCACCATCTCCTCATCCCTTGTTAAATGTGACCACAAGTCTGTTGAGCCTAGTGGTATCATCCTACCACCAAATCAGATGGTCTGTAGGGACTTCACCAGGGCAAACCTACTTCAGCTTGTAGAAGATGTATGCAAAATTCACAACAAACCCCTGCAAATGGACCCAGCTAAGAGAGCTGTCACATTAATCTCTGACTTTTAACATCAACTAAATAGCTGCATAGGAAAGTCAGTACCTCTCTGTCCTAATTATAATGATAAATTCAGGAATGAATCTCTCTAATAGAACTACTGTATTAATTAACTATAAAACAAATAATGGAAAATGACAAAAAGTTGTAGGAAATCCCGTCCACACTGAGCCATGACAGCAAGGAGCTGAAAAGTAATATTAACAAATGAAAAAGCAGGGTATAAGCATAAGGTTTCTACAGGTACCAAACAAAACTACAAATCTTCATTTATGTCAGGAATTTAAAGAGTGATATCTAATAATGCACCAAGCTGTTCCATAATCATATCTTATATTCCAAGCCCAAGAATGTAGCAGATACATTATCAGACACATTTAGTGATAAACAACATGGGAGGTAATCCCCTGAAATCTGAAGATGAAATAAGGGATCTAGGGACCCAAGTAGATAGTCAGCTTTCCTTTGATAACCATGTTGCCAAAGTGGTTAATAAATCCTTCAATGTGACCCATCTGATCACGAAAGGGTTCGCATCAAGATCTAAGGATGTAATGGTGCCCCTCTACTCTTCCCTCATCAGACCCATTATTGAGTACAATGCACCAGTTGGAATGTACCTGGCTAGACATCTCCAGCAACTGGAGAGACCACAAAGGTACCTAACCAAGAGGATTACTGGCCTCAAACAGTTGCCCTATGCAGCACGATTGAAAAAGCTAAGTCTGTTCTCTGTTGCATACCGCTTTCTCAGAGGCAATCTCTGTCTAACGTACAGAGCCATGTCCAACACAGAATTGTTGAACATGCTCCATCTTAGCAAAACCAAATCTACTCGAGCTACACGCTCTAGGGATATAAACCTCAACACAACAATGAATAGAACATGCTGGAGGGATAGATTCCCTTCGCAGAGACTTCCCTTACTATGGAACAGGGTCCTGATCTACATAAGACAGAGCCCCTCACTTATCACTCTTCAAGAGGAACCTTGATGAGTGGATGGGTAACAGAAAGTTCACACCAGGGATCACACCAACAGTACTACTAGATAGGGGCCAAGGGTACTAGTTGCTAGTACAAGGGTCTAGGGAACTACTAAAGGGGCGGTGAATACCGCACGTGCCTGGGCTAATATATGCCTTGGGGCAGATAGCCCAGTACCAACCTATGAACCTATAACTTTACCCTACCAACCCACATTGTTGCCCCTAATATCACTGACAGTTTAGTTTTCCCTGAAAATCACCTTGGAACAAGTATCAAAATCCCTGCCAATGACTAAAGCTAATACTTCCATGGGATCAGAAAACACAACAGGCTGCAGTCTCATCGGTGCCAAGAGTGCCCTATCTGAGCCTGTACTTAAACTTTCCTACATCAGCTTATTCAAAGGATTTGTGCTGACACTTTGAGAATAGCATGTGACTGCCCTACACAAGGGTGGGCCCTCTACAGATCCAGACAGTTATAAGGTCATTGGCCTCACTAGGCTTATTATCCAGAAGCTATGGAAAACATCATAAAATAACTCATTTATGCAGACACAGGCAACTTAATGGATCTAGAACCAAGTTAGTTTGGTTTTGTGAAGGGTATTTCCTGACTCCAGAACCCAGTAGGCTTCTTTGAAAAAGTTACAAAGACTGTAGACAGTTGTCACTCAGTGCACACTTTTTTGTTTTTATCTGACCAAAGCTTTTGACACTATTCCCTTTGTTGGTATTGTTATAAATTAGAAAAAAAATGAATCTAAATCCATATGTTGTCCTTTGGATTGCAAGTTGGTTATCTACAGATCCCAGGATATGAAAGTTGCTGGTACCCTCAATGAACAGAAAATTGTAACCAGTGGGGTACCAAGGGGATAAGTGCTGGGACCTGTTCAGTTAATTTCTGTTGATGACTGCAGTCTGGACACTGTTGTCTACTCATCCTCTGATGCACGAGCTCCAGCCAGGCCTGGCCTGGAATTTACATATACCTGTTGTACTGAAAACAGTGTCAAGTTAAATGCAGAAGGCACAGTGTGCTAGAGAAAGGTACAAAAGCTATTGCTAGCTCATATGTTTTAATTGGTAGTCTCCTTCAGACATGTATGCTCATAAGATACCTGGGTACTTGCATGGGCAGTTCTCTCTCTCATTTGATAATCATATTTCTACTATAGTCAGGAAACAAGTCAAGCTGGCTTAGTGATGCACATCAAAGTGCATCACGGTTAACACCGGGGTTCCACAGGGATGTTTTCTCAGCCAACTGTTATTCACCATCCTGACACATGACTGCTATGCTAAGCCCAAGTCTAACCATGTTATCAAGTTTGCTGGTGACACCACAGTCATGGGCCTCATCACAAAGGAGGATGAAAGAGTGTACAGAGAAGGGGTGGCATCTCTGATCAGTTGGTGTGAGGGGAACAGCCTTGACCTGAATGTAAACAAGGCCAATGAGATTATCATTGACTTAAGGAAAAGAACATACCACCCAGTGCTGAAGGTCAATGCTAAGAGTATGGAGAGGGGTAACAGTACAAACTTCCTGGATGTATACGTATCAGAGTATTTCTCGTGGTCGGGAAACACTCAGGAAAGTGCACTAATGCCACCACTTTTGAAAAAGGCTGAAAAAAGCTAAGCTTCCTCCTCATATTCTCTCCACCTTCTATAGAGGTGCAATAGAGGGCATCATCACCTGCAGCTTCACAGTGTGGTTTGGAAGCTGCACAGTTACAGAACGGATGGCGCTACAGAGAGTGGTGATGGTTGCAGAGAAGGTAACCGGTTCCAGTCTTCCATCGATACATCTTTATTCTACAAGAAGCATCCGAAAGGCCACCAAAATAATACAGGACAACCTGCATCCTTCACATGGACTGTTTAAACATCAAGCACCCTGCAGTTATTAGACTTCTGAACTTGGGCACTGGTCCCAGGAGTCTGGACACATAAGTCAGTTTTTATTTATTTGTGCAATATATACTTACATATGTTCCAAGTAAGTGCAATATTTATTTATTATGTCCATAGTCAGTGTTATTTAACTCACTCAAGTGCAGTATTAGACAAATAACTTAGGCATTTCTGTCTGTAGTGTGTTTTGTATTACTTTAAAGAGGGTGGTTAATTTAACTCAGGGGAGGGTATTATTTTCATATAACTCAGGGGAGGGTATTATTTTCATATACAAGTGTTGGTAAATGTCTCTGCACTTTCTTGTGTGTATTTGGAAGTAGTATTGTATTTGTTAGTTATGTTTATTTCTCTACTTGTATCTGTTGTTTCACTCTCCTTTGTAATCTCAGGAATTTAGCTGATTCACGAAATTTCATTTAGACTACATGTATGTAGTTCTAAATGATGATAAAGTTTACTTTGACTTTGTTAGTTTGCACAACTCTCATTATACTCAACAGCCTATAGGTGACCTGTGTCTTGCTTTCTGAGCTGTCAAAGATCCAGTCCTATTTGACCTTTTGGTTCTTTGCAAAATCAGTGACTCTACAAACACCTACATGAGGACCCTAAAGTTATACCAACAAGTAAACAAAACTCTCTGGAGACATATGTTCCTAACTCAGCATATTCTCAGCCAATTGAATAATTTCCCACTCCAGATCAAGCAAAGTATTACTTTGACTATGTTTAAGGCAAGTCTTGATGACTGGATTTACTTCAGGACTGTCATGTACTGCCCTGCTCGATTTGGGAGGTAAACACTATTAAGTACTTGAAAAGTGAGATGTGGACTTTTAAGTGTATCTGCTTAAAGATGTATATGGCTAGTCCTCTTACTGATTGTTTGCATAGTAGTACCCCAAGTTGTAAATGGCGGGGATCCCAGTAAACAAAAATGTCCTGCAAAGGCAGAAGTTAATGTTCAATCCAATATTCAAAAACCCAGAACCATCACAAAAAAAGTCCTCTGCAGCAGTCATGACTAAAACCTTGATTGTTTTCTTGTTGCTCAATATTGTGAGGTGGATGTAAATGAGCCAAGTCCAGAGGAGGTGGTTAAAACTGCATTCCTTACAGTCTAGAATAGTAATGATCCAAGGCAAACAAAGTGATCCTTGCAGACTAGAACAGTAATGATCCAGTGCAACCCAAGTGATCACAACCAAGAAGAGCAGATGACCAAACCTCCAGAATTAGTTGTAGTTGGATATGGAGTTCAAAAAGTAGTATGGGCAGAATTGTAGCACATGTTTATCAAGAGAAGAGGAAGATGCAGAAAAAGGGATTGCCTACTCCACAACCAGCAGAAGACGTTCCTAGCTTATTCTCTATGAACGCAAATAGTGCCTTTGCACTAACGATAAAAAAACTGTTTAGTGAAAAAAAAGCTGCAGGCATAGACTACATTCACAGGAAGTCAAAGTGCCAGGATGAGTTTGGATTTAATTTTTTTCTCCAGTTATTCTTTACTACTTCCTCAGCATTATCCTGAATTACTCATTCCTGGGTTTCAGATGAAAAGTTTTATTGGATTTAAAGATCAGGAAACCCCTTCCCAGTTTCTCCAGATTGTAGGAGAAAGTACTGAAATTAGGCTGCCATTTCTTGGTCTTCAGGTTTCAGTGATGGAGCATTGTCAGTGACATTAACAGATATTCTGTGTGTGGATGACTGTTGCAGTCATAACTATAGTATTTTTTTAGGCTGTCTTATGGCAGAGCAAGCTGTCATCCCAACTTCCACTAACCCTAGGTGTCCTACAAGGGTCCATACTAGGTCACCTTCTTTTCTCTATCTTTATCAATGATCTGCACAGCACCATCCCAGGAGCCACCTGCATCCAATATGCAGATGACTCAACGCTAATATGCTCTTGCCTCCTCTCCTGTACAACTTCTAACCCTCACCCAGACCACTTTCAGCACGGTAGAAACATGCCTGCTTCTAAATCCTAACAAAACCAAACTACTACTTTTCTCCCCTAACCATAGAATTTCTCCTCCTTCCTTCAACATCATATTTAGCAGTGACACCATTATCTCCCCTTATGACCATACAAAGCTTCTAGGCGTAATAATAGACTACCTTAAATTTGATAAACATGTCAATCACATTATTAAGTCCATCAACAAAAAACTTGGCTCCCTGTAGCCAAACTTTTCCTCACCCCCCTAGCTAGGGTAGCTGTTACAAGATCACACCTCCTCTCTACCCTTATGTATGCCTCCCCTGTACTCACCAACCTATCCAAAAGCGATCTCAACAAATTATCAGGATGTTACAATCATATAGCCAGATTCGCTACTGGCATGGCTTTTAGGACCCACCATTGCCGGAGCCTCAAAGTACTGGGATGGCTAGAGTATCCTACCCTTTTACCATTCAACCAGCTTACAGCAGCACATAAAATACTCCATCAACCTGATAACACCCCTGCCCTCAAAAATATTATTATCCCTCATAGTGCCCCCATGCTATTATGCTCATCTGATAAACTAATGATACTGACCCAAAAATCCAACAACTCTGCAGGCGATGCTATGTTTGCCAACTCAACTGGTAAAATCTGGAATCTACTCCCTACTACCGTTACCAAGGAAACCTCGCTACCCCTATTTAAAATAGAACTCAAAAAATACCTCACATGTCATTGGCTGTGCTCTTGTTCTAAACCTGACTAATAACTTCACTAATACAGGTCTTGCTACCCAACCTGCTGTTTAGCCAATTATCTATGTCTCACAGCATTTGAACGTCTAAGCATTGTGAATTATGATCTGACCCACATCATCAACACCCACACATAGAAACACTAAACCCAAATATGCGGAGGCCCTTAACATTAACCTGCCCAAGCAACAAGAACCTCCGAAGCTGAAACGCAAACAAACACCAGTCACAACCAAAGTGACACATAGCTCACAACAACAGTGTGCCACCCAACAACAGCCCCTAAGGCAAGACAATGTACCCAACACTTTAGTCATAGGTGACTCTATAGTCAGGCACACTGATGTCCCACTCACCAGGCTGAACAAGGAGAAAATTACAGTCAGCTGCCTGTCAGATGCCAGGATCCGCCACATAACGCATGCACTCAAGTCACTCCACAACAAGTACAAATACGACTGTCATTGTCCATGCTGGAGTGAATGACTTGAGACGTACCACACTGGACTACATGAAAAGAGACATGGAAGAGCTCTTGGATCATGTGGCCCAGGCAGGTATGACCCTAGCCCTGAGTAGCATCCTGCCTTCACCCAGAATGATACCACAGTATAAGGACAAAATGATTGACTTCAACAATTGGCTAAGCTTATGGTGTCATTCAAAGGGGATCCAGTATATGTCTGCCTGGGAAGACATGATTGACAAACCACTATGCTTTGCCAGAGATGGTCTGCACCTGTCATCCCTGGGATTCAGGTTACTGGCTAAAGCTCTTGCCACCCCTATAGTGCCTTTTTTAGGTAAGGTTCAAAGGATAAAACCACCACCATAACAGATACAAGCATGCAAAATCTGAAGGTAATGCTACTCAATGCTAGAAGTGTAAACCTCAAAATGCACTCTCTCGAGGCACTCCTAAAAATGGAGAACATCGATGTCTGTGCAGTAACTGAGACCTGGTTCAAGGCTCCAGAGAGCACCCCTGCAATACCAAGCTACAACTCTTACCACACTTTTCGGCCACAAAACCAAGACCGAAACACTAAAGATGGAGGAGTGTCCATATTCATCAGGGATATTCACACCTCCAGGCTAGTTGCCCAACACAATGCATCTGAAATTCTCCAGGTGCAACTAACACTAGGTAAGACTGCAATCCAAATGGTAGCGTGCTACAGATCCCCCACCATGCCCCAAGATTCTCACTACACCTTTCTAAACATACTGGAAAATATTAAGATACAACCAAACACCCTAATACTAGGTGATTTCAACTACCCTGCCATTAACTGGGAAAACTACTCTGGTACCAACTCCTTTTCCCAACGGTTCTTGGAATTCATAAATTCCAACGCCCTGGATCAGCTAATCCATTGTCCCACCAGGGGCTCCAACATCCTAGACCTGGTCGTTACCAACATGGGAGATAGATGCTCCACACCAATGGTCACCCCCTCATTGGTCAGGTCTGACCATAAGCAAATCACCCTTGACATCCACATCCCACCCCCAGTAAGGAAACCTCCTTAAAAAACTTCTCCAAAGCCAACTTCATGCTACTGAAGTCAGAAGTGACAAACTTCATGACACCCATGCAGAAGGGATCTGAAAGTTCGACTGCAGAATCCTACACTAAGGCACTGTACGAGCACATCCACTTGTGCATGAATCGTGCCATCCCAAGATGCTCTTCTCCAAAAAAAGGAAGCCAATCTGCTGGTCCCCTGCTATAAACAAACTATACAACAAAAGGAAGAAACTGTTGCAGAAAAGAGGAAAATCAAAGGATGCAAAAAACCTCCCTCATCAGCCTCAGTAAGAAGCTGAGATCCCTCATAAAATCCTCTAAAGCTAGTTACGAAAATAAAATTGCCAAAGATTCCAAAGACAACCACAAGGCATCCTATAGTTATGTCAAGAATCTAAATGGCAATGCTCCGATCTGCTCTGAGCTACAACAGAATGGCATTAAATATACTGATCCCAAGTATATTGCCAATATCCTGGCAGATCGATTTAGTGCCAACTTCACCCCCCTAAAGGGCCCATCTCAATATCAAAAGATTGCCAAATTCCGGTAATCACGGCCACAAAGGTAGAAACCACACTCTCCAAAGCTACGAATACAGCATCCATGGGACAAGATGACATCCTGGGCTGTGTACTACATGAACTACAAAATGAACTGGCACCTCATCTAAGTGTCATGTTTAATCATAGCCTCACCTCAGGCTTCATGCCCACTGAGTGGGGCACAGCTACAGTTATCCCAATCCACAAAGGGGGATCTGCCTTGGATCCTGGGAACTACTGTCCCATCAGTCTGACAAGCCTGATCTGCAAGGGCATGGAACGCATTATCATGGAACTTATAAACAAAGACATTGGCAACCTTCAAACACTGGATCCCACCCAGTTTGGGTTTGTGAAGGGCCAATCTTGTCTCCTGAATCTGATTGACTTCTTCGAATCAGCCTCCAGAGCTGTGGACGAAAGTAAGGTGGTCCACACTGCTTATCTGGACCTCGCCAAGGCCTTCGACACCATCCCCTACTCTGGAATCATAGATAAACTTACTAAGCTGGGCATAAATCCCTATGTCACTCGATGGGTTGCCAACTGGCTTACTAACAGAACCCAGACTATAAAAGTAGCTGACTCCAAATCCAGCTCCAGACAAGTCAATGCTAAGGGACTCTGGCTAACAAAGTTCGCAGATGACTGCAAACTGGGAGCCATTATTGAATCTCCAAATGATGTGGATATTCTACAAAAGGGCCGTAGAGAAACAGATGCCTGGTGCCAGAGCCATGGGCTCAAGCTTAATGCCAAGAAATGTATAGTTATCCCCTTTGGAAAAAAACATGTACCCATGAATTACCACATAGGTGCCAGTACACTAAACATCGAAAGTGTGATGAGAGACTTAGGGACACAGGTGGACAGTGGTCTCACTTTAGATAATCACATCACCACAACAGTCAGGAAATCCTTCTATGTGGCACACCTCATCACTAAGGGCTTTTCATCCTGAAAAAAAGGAGATCATTGTCCCACTGTACTCATCCCTCATTAGACCCATTATAGAGTATAATGCCCCATTTGGTATACCTCACAAGACATCTGCAACAGCTGGAAAGGCCACAGAAATACCTCACTAAAAGAATCATAGGCCTAAAGCAGATGTCATATGCTGACTGTCTAAAAAAAACTCCAGCTATACTCTGGCATATAGTCTACTCAGAGGCGATCTCTGCTTAACATACAAGGCCATGTCAAACCCTGAGCTGTTGGACATGCTCCACTTAAAGAAATCCCAATCCCCAGAGCCACACACTCCAGGGATCTAAACCTTGTCATCACAATGAACTGACCCAGACCCATACTCTGGAATAGACTACCCATACATATCAAGCAGAGCGCCTCATTGACCCTCTTCAAAAGGAACCTTGATAATTGTATGGGAGATAGGAAATTCACACCAGGGATCATGTCAATTGCCCTGCTAGACAGGGGTCCAGAGAAGTAAATATTGTGGGAAGAAATATCCAGGGACTTGTTATGGCTAGGCTTGTATAGGCCCTAGGGCCGATAGCCTAGTACCACCGTATGATTGTATTCTATGTTCACATTTTCTGATACGTTTTTGCAATCAGATGCAAGTCTGCACATTGTGTATATTGATATCTGTCTGTATTCTTTGTCTATATTTTTCTAAACATGTCTGCCTGAGTTTATTACTCAGTGACATATGTATTGTCTCTTTTTTTGGTATGTGGAGCTTTTCTCCCCAGGCCTCCTCTGAAAAAGGACATATATCCAGTTGGACTATCCCGGTCAACAAATGTAAAATAAATAAATAAAATATTCTGATAGCGACATCTGGCCTGACATCAGACCTGAGCAGTCTTCATGTCATTTTTAATAGTTTTCTCACCAAGCTATGTTTTTTTTTATCAGGGAAGTGCATCACATCCCAACTGTATTCCAGGCTGATGAGTGGAGAGCATTGAGTAGATAAGTACCGATTAGGGACCCATGTATTTACTTTGATTCCATTATATGCTAAGGCAGACAACAAGGAAGCATACCACCTTACATGGAGGTGTAGGTTATATCCCAGAAAAGTCAAAAAACATTGCTGCAAACCCCATTATACCACATAAGAATTAGCATCTCCAATATCTGTACTGTTTTGAGTCAAAGCATAATGTAGAAAATTTGCCATTCTCTGTAATGCTTTTCATGTATAGATTTTAAAAATAAAGCAGGAGGCCGTCAGCATACCACGACCAAAAGAGATTCATGGCCTCCCATAGCCCAACCTGCCATATTTGCCAGTCTGCATCAGGGTAGAGCTGATGTGTCATGTAAAAGGAAAAGTCTGGATAAGGTCAAAATGGAGAAAGAATGTGAGACAGTAAACCAATGTAATTAATCTGAGGTCGCTAAAATGTAGTGGCCAATCATTAAGTATACTGTCCCATATGGAATGTTTCGGTCAATACACCTGCAACAACTGGAATACCCAGAGATCATAGGATAATAGGAAGTTACGTGGCTAATGGCCCCCAGGGCCTTTACAAGCCTAGACATGTTACCCTTGTTTCCACAATTAGGACCTACTGCTCCTGTCCAAGAGAGACACATTTGGAACCCCCAGGGTGAATTTATGGGTACCCATCCAATCATCTAAATTGCTTTTGAAGAGGGTCAATGAGGTGCTCTGTTTGACATGAATTGGGAGTCTGTTCCAAAGATGTGGTAACCTCTGGGAGACAAATCTGTCCCTCCAGCAGGTTCTATTAATGTCACATACCAGGTTAAAGTCTTTAGAGTGAATAACCCATGTGCCATTCGACTTGCAGATATGCAGCACTTCCACTAAAGCAGGGTCAGAGATTGCCCTATACATAAGGCAGAGATTGCCTCTGAGTAGTCTGTATGAAACAAAATAAAGTGACAGTGATTTCAGCTGATCCACATAGGAAAGATGCTGAAGACCTTGAATTTTCCTTGTGAGGAACATTTATGGTCACTCCAGTTGCTGTAGGTGCTTGGAAAGGTGTGTACCGAAAGGGGCGATGTACTCAATTATTGGCCTGATGACGGAAGAGTACAGGGAGGTTATAACTTCTTTTTTTCTGGAGGCAATGCCCTTGCGTATGAGATGTGCAATATATAATGCCCTTCTTACCACTATGGAAACATGGTGGTCAAAGGTAAGTTTGCTGTCAACCTGTGTGCCCAGGTCTCTCACCACTGAGTGTGTACTTGGGGTGTTTCTACTTATGTGGTAGTTAACAGGAATATCTCCCTTACTGAAAGGGATAATGATCCTTATTTTATTTGCTTTGAATTTAAGGCAGTGACGTTGTTACCAATCATATTTTTGCTTAAGATCCTCTTGTAGGATGTTGACATCATTTGGAGATTCTGTGACTGCTCCTGGTTTGCAGTAGTCCGCAAACTTTGTCAGCCACAGACCTTTAGATGTTCTTCGTGTTTCACTATTGCAGTCATCACATTTGGGTTATCTGCCTGCAGGTAGCCCCCAGTTGGCCTGAATACCAGAGTCTTTGGATTTCTGCGTCAGATGCTGTTACCTCTTCCATGACATTGGGACGTCAGGGATATTAAACATGCAGCCGATGCCATTACATCAGTCTTTCTTGCCGTGAGGTGCCTGAAGCAGAAGCAGTTCGCAAGTGCCAGTCGGCCAATTCCAGAAATTTTCGTTTTCGAGTTTCAGACCCGAAGTCTTCAAAAAAGATAAGTACCCCATTGGGGATCCTTTTTTCTTGCTCTAACCGATGTCAGGAAAAATAAACAGTTGTCTTGCCTGTGGAAAGCAAATACCTCATAGAGATTTTCATTCTTACTGTATCACCTGTTTAGGCTCAGACCACAACGTCCCTCGCTGTCGGTTTTGTGCCTTGTTCAACACCCAAACTATTAGTTGTCAGCCTGTTTTTGTAGCTAACTACTTTAATTCTCGATCTCTATACTTCGAAATGGCTTTGTTAAGCCATCTGACTACTGATCTTCCGAAAAAACATAAGGATAAAGACAGACCGCATAGGTCCAAAACTGCCCACAATGCTTCCGTTAAGCTAGCTGCCAGTCCGCCGGTGCTCAGGGAGGTGCTTTCACAGACCCTGATACCCGCTACTACAGATTCGCAGGCCTCTACTGAGACCCTTTTGGAGTCTGGTATGCCACGAGATGCATCTTCGACTATGGAACCTGCGGTTGTCTTTACCTTGGATGGGTTCGGAGCCGCTGTGCAGGCACTGGCTTCTGAGGGTGTATTCAGGCCTACAGATTTTCATATTAAAATGACGGCATCGTTTCCAACTAGAAGTACTGAATTCCTCAGGCCTAAAACTCACACTACACTTCGAAAACCAATGACCAAACCGCTGTTTCAGGCCTATATGCCTCAAAAACAAATGCTTAGAGTGGCGGAAGACCTTATTATCTTAATAAGGGGAAGCCAGACTTCCCCCTCTAAGAGACCTAGAACCGATTTTCTTTCTGATTCTTCTGATCAGAAATCTGATATCTCTGCTCCTTCTGATTACCAGGATTTGCCCTTATCTACTTATGAGGATTCTGATGCAGAGGATTCCATTCCCTCTGCTTCCCCTCCAGAAGATTTTTCTTTTTGTGAAACCTTGTATACCCTTAGGGAGCATTTCCGCTGGGAAAGCCAGGACTATTTTGAGTCCAAAAAGAGACTTAAGGAATTCTTACTTCTGCCTCAACACAGGCCTCTAGCTATCCCTCCTGTTCTGGCTATTGTAGATGATGTTTTCTTAGAATCTAGCTTTACCCCAGACACTTTACCTCCAGCTCCCAGAAAACCTGACGGGTACTACAGAGTACCTGACTCTCACAAGTTCCTCTTCAAGAATCCTACTGCCGATCCAGAGACCATTTCCCAAGGACCAAAAGGCATTAAGGCTACTGTTGCCAAAAATCCTACCCCTTCTAATAGAGATTCTAGAGCCTTAGACAGATGGGGTAAAAAGGTATACACTTCTGCTTCTTTGGCCATTAGGACTTTAAATTGCCAGTTTCGTATGTTAAAATATCAGCAGCATATTATGGGACTACTTAAACAGAAAATTATGTTGATTCCTGACCGTGCTGAACACAAAGACTTGCAAGATTTAATGCATTCTGCAGAACAAGTTAGTAAACATACTTTGCAATGTGGTTTTGATGCTTTAGAGGTATCTTGCAGGACTGCTGTCACTGAGTCTGTACTTAGCAGGCATGCTTGGCTTAAGGAACAAAACTTGCCAGATCATGTTAAAGCTAAATTACTGGATGCACCCTTAAACCAAGACCGCCTTTTTGGCAACAAAGCAGAGGAAGTCCTCAAAAGGATGGAGAAAAAAGCTAAATTTATGCAAACTGTTAAAGATTTTCTACAAGTATAGCCTCCCAGATTCAGTAGCATTGGCCTTCAACGAACTGGTCCTTTCCAGTCCCTTCCAGGCCTTCTCAATCCAAACCCAGGAATAGCAGACCACCAAGACTTCAGTCTCAAGCTACTCACAGGTCTAAGCAGTGGGGGGCTCCCACTTCCAAAGCAGGGAGTAGTAAGCCACCCCCCTATTGAAAAATGGCACAATGACTTAACCTTAACTCTTCCAAGCCCTGCTCAACTACTTGCTCCCTTAGGAGGAAAGCTCACCCTGCATGCAAAAAACTGGAAACTCATTACCCAGGACAAATGGGTTTTGAACATAGTTTCCCGAGGATACAGATTCCACTTCAGCAGGTTCTCTCTCTTCTCTGTATCAGGGCTATTCAACCTGTCCCAGCAGAACTAAGGGGCCAAGGTTTTTATTCAAGACTTTTTCTGGTACCCAGAAAAGAAAACTCCTGGCGTCCTATCCTGGACCTCTCTATTCTCAACACCTTTCTGGTGGTTCCAAAATTCAAAATGCTAATTCTTCAACACCTTCTTCCTATGCTAGTCAAGGATGCCTGGGTGGCAACCCTACACTTAAAGGAAGCTTACCTGCACATCCCAATAAAAGAATCCTGCAGATAATACCTGTGTTTCAGGGCAGGCTGCATGCACTTTCAGTTCTCTGCACTTCCCTTTGTCTTATCTACTGCGCCCAGGGTGTTCACAACGTGTCTAGCTCCAGCCATTGCATTTTGCAGGCAGAGAAATATTCAGATTTACCCATACCTGGATGATTGTCTGATTCAGGCAGAAAGCCAGGACCTGCTATTACAACACCTGGCATTTGTAAAGAAACTTCTAACGTCACTGGGGTACACCATCAACGAAAAGAAATCTCACCTAGTACCCTGCCAACAGATTGTATTCCTGGGAGCAAGCTTGAACATAACGTTCATCGTGTTTCACTGTTGCAGTCATGACTGTAGGGTTCTCCCCTGCCGGCAGGCAGCCCTCGGTCGGCCAGAATCCCAAAGTCTGGGTCCGGCGTCGGCTGTTCAACCATGCTCCCTGACGTCAGAGCACCAGGAGTACAAAGCTGACAGCCGACACCATCTTCTCCAGTCTTTCTTGCCGTGCGGTGATAGCAGTTCGCAAGTGCCGGTCGGCTGACTCCTGACGAATTTTACTGATATACTTCAATCTGAAGATTTTTCTTCTCCACTCAAAGCTAAGTACCCCGTTGGGGAAACTTTTTTTCTTGCTCCACTCCGATGTCAGAAAAAGTTAATAATTGTATTTCATGTGGGAAGCAAATACCTCATAAGGATTTTCATTCTTACTGTATTCCATGCTTGGGCCCAGACCACGACGTAGCTAGTTGTCAGTTTTGTGCCATATTCAATCAACGTACTATTAAGCGAAGGTACGATTTTGCCTTTCATTACTTCGGTAGGCGCTTTAATTACAAAATGTTGTCTGATACGGTTCCGGCTACCGGAGTTCACAAACATCGCAAGGATAAAGACAGGCCTCCGAGGTCCAAATCTGATGATAGCACACAACCGGAGCCAGCTTCAGGTTCGGCCGTTGTCAGTGAGGCGCTTTTGCAGCCCCTGTCGTCGCCATTTCAGAACCGATGGCCAAAACGGACTCTCATGAGGAGCCAACCAGGCCTTTAAATATTCCTGTTGCAGGACCTTCGGACAATGCTCCTTCGGATGGGTCCGGAGCCGCTGTGCAGGTACCGGCTTCCGAAGGGGTTTTCAGGCCTACTCAGCTACTAATAAAGGCAAAGCCAAAGACAAAGGCAAAGACTCCTACAAAATCAAACACTTCTACACAGGCCTTTTCTGAACCAGCTCCCAAGTCACAGAAACAGTTACTCAAGATGGCGAAGGATTTACTTACTATGATTAGGGGTTCTCATCCCCCTCCAGACAAAAGGCCTAGGCAGGATATCTCTTATGATTCCTCTGATCAGGCTTCTGTTTCCTCTGTTTCTTCTTCCGATCAGGAATATTCTTTCCCTCCTTATGAGGATTCTGATGCTGAAGAATCCATTCCTTCAGCTTCTCCCCCTGAGGATTTTTCTTTTGGGGAAACTTTGCATGAAATGAGGGAACATTTCCACTGGAAGGACAGGAGAATTCGGAATCCAAGAAAAGACTGAGGGAATTTCTTCTTTTTCCCCAACATAGACCCCTGGCTATTCCTCCTGTTTTGGATATTGTGGATGATGCCTTTTCGGAGGCTAACTTAACCCCTGACTCTTTTCCTCCTGCTCCTGTTAAGCCTGATAGATATTACGGGGTTCCTGATTCCCATCAGTTTTTATACAAGAACCCTTCTGCTGACCCTGAAACCATTTCTCAGGGTCCTAAGGGAGCTAAGGCCGCTTCTGCCAAAAATCCTATTCCTACAGAAAAGGATTCTCGATCCTTAGAAAGATGGGGCAAAAAGGTGTACACTTCTGCTACTTTGTCCATTAGGGCTTTAAACTGTCAGTTTCATATGTTTAAATACCAGCAATTTCTACTGTCTGTCTTAAAACAAAAGCTTACTTCCATTTCTGCCTGTGCAGATAAGGAATTACATGACTTATTGCATGCCTCTGAACAGGTTGGGAAACATGGTTTACACTGTGGATTTGATGCCTTGGAGGCTTCTTGTAGGGCTGCGGCCTCTGGCACAGTCATTAGAAGGCATGCGTGGCTAAAGGAACAACATTTACATGAACAAGTAAAGGCTAAATTATTGGATGCTCCTGTTCAGCATAATGTTTTGTTTGGATCAAAAGCTGAAGAGGTGATTAAAAAGATGGAGGATAAGGCGAAATCCATGCAAACAGTTAAATATTTCTTACAAGTAACAGCCTCCTAGATTTAGCAGGAATTGGCCTTCTAAAAATTGGTCCTTTCCCTCTTCAGACAGGCCTCAGAGGGGTAGATATAGACGTTCCAGAGGGAGGCCTCAAACACAAGCTGCTTATAGACCAAGACAGTGGACTGCTTCCACTCCTAGGGGAGGAGAGGACAGGTCACAATCTCAAAGAAAATAAACTCAATGACTCCCTCTGTTGGGCTACAGGAACTTCTGGCCTGGAAGCCCCTCTCTGAGGAAAACACTCTCTTTTTTATCAAAATTGGACTCAAATAACCCAAGACAAATGGGTTTTGGATGTGGTTTTAAGAGGTTCCAAATTCCATTTTCACACCTTGCCAAGGCCAAGCGGATGGCCAGACCTTCCAAAACATCAATGGACGGAGGCCTTAAACCAGGTGGAAGCTCTTTTGGCTATGAATGCCATAGAACTGGTTCCTCTTTCAGAGATGGGAAAAGGTTTTTATTCAAGGCTCTTTCTAGTCCCAAGGAAGCAAAACTCATGGAGACCCATTCTGGATCTGTCGGTCTTGAACACCTTTCTAGAAATTCCAAAATTCAAGATGCTTACTCTACAGCAGCTACTTCCAATGCTGTCCAAAAATGCATGGATGGTAACTTTGGATTTAAAGGAGGCATATTTACACATTCCCATCAGGCAGGATCGCAGAAAATACCTCAGGTTCATAGCCGGATAGAGGCACTTTCAATTCTCTGCGCTGCCCTTTGGATTATCTACTGCGCCCAGGGTCTTCACCAAATTCCTGGCTCCAGTAGTAGCTTACTGCAGACTCAAGGGAATTCAAATGTACCCTTATCTGGACGATTGTCTAATTCAGGCAGACAGCAAGGATGTCTTACTCCAGCATCTAGAATTTGTACAGAACCTCCTCAAGTTCCTGGGATTCTCTGTAAACATAAAAAAGTCAAATTTGACACCATCACAACAGCTAACTTTTCTGGGGGCACTTCTAAACACCACATCCCAGATGGCATTTCTGACATCCGAAAAACAGTTACAGCTGGCTTCAACTTTCAAAACCTTGGCAACTTTAACTCGTCTATCTGCAAGGAAATTCCTGCAGGCTTTGGGTTACATGGCCTCCTGCATCCTTCTCGTACCATATGCAAGACTACACATGAGGAAAATACAGTGGTACCTAAAAAGTGTATGGTCTCAGCATTGCCACAGTTTAGACATACTGATCTCCGTCCTTCCCTGCCTTCAAAAGGAGTTTCTTTGGTGGTCCAGGGCATGTGCTCTAAACAAAGGGAAGCCCTTCCGTCTGCCTCCTGCCTCTCAGATTCTAACCACGGATGCCTCGGATTATGCTTGGGGAGCCCATTTTCAGGGCAATTGTTTGCAGGGCCTTTGGACAAAGGATCAGAAGCACCTGCATTTCAATTTAAAGGAAATGTTAGCCGTTCAGAAAGCTCTATTGGCCTTCAGGAATCTTTTACAACCAGGACAACTGTTAATACGGACAGACAACACCACAGTTATGTGGTGCACAAACAAGCAAGGGGGATCTCATTCCTACCCCCTTTGCAGACTAGCAATGGATCTATGGAACACAGCTCTAGCTTGCAATCTGGATCTTCAAGCTCAGTTTCTACCAGGAAAACAAAACTTCCTGGCAGACAGTCTGAGCAGAAATCTTTCGGATCCACACGAGTGGATGCTGGACACCAAAATATTCAGGATAACAGCAGTCTGGGGATGTCCTCACATAGACCACTTTGCATCCCATCTCAATCAACTACAGACTTTCTGCACCAGGACTTTCCACAGAGAGGCTTGGAAAGTGGACGCCCTGTCATTCAGTTGGAGGAACCTCTCGGGATATGCCTTTCCGCCTCTTCCTCTTCCACAGGTTTTATTAAAGATAAAACAGGACAAGCCAAGATGATAATCTTGCTGGCTCCAAATTGGCCTTGGCAGTTTTGGTATCCAACTTTAAAAAACCTATGCCTGGACCCCCCTTGGGTTTTACCTCAGTCTCCGAACATTCTGTCCCATCATCAGGGTCAGGTCCTACACTCTCATGTCAGAACTCTCAACCTGGCGGCCTGGTTAATCCAGGGCCTTTGATTTCTTCTTTACTGCCCAAGCAGGTTATGGATGTCATTTTAGAAGCCAGACGTCCTAGTACTAGAAAATCTTATGCAGGCAAATGGAAAAGATTTTGTTCCTGGATGCAGGCTCGGGATTCTGATCCTCTTCTTCCAAACATTACTTTAATTTTACTTTACTTGACAGATCTCTTACATAAGGGTCTCTCTTTTTCTTCCATTAAGGTACATGCCTCTGCTATTTCTGCTCATTATAATACAGACCCTCCCATCTTTTCCCACCAGCTCATGCAACAGTTTCTCAGAGGAGCTAAGAACTTAAGACCTCCTAGATCTCCTCCTATTCCTGCTTGGGATCTCAACTATGTTTTGGAAAAACTAACCTTGCCTCCTTTTGAGCCTGCTGCCTCTTCTGACATCAAGTTTTTATCTTGGAAGACAGCCATCCTGTTAGCCCTAACCTCTGCCAGGAGAGTGTCAGAGTTACAAGCCCTTATGGCTGTGGAACCTTATATTATTTTTCATCAAGACAGGGTATCTTTGAGGACTAATCCTACATTCATGTCTAAGGTGGTTTCCAAAGTGGCTTTAAATCAAACTATACACTTGCCAACCTTTTTCCCCACTCCTCAAAATAAAGGGGAAAGGATCTTACATTCCTTGGATATACACAGACAGCTACGTTTTTACCTGAACAGAACCAAGGACATCAGAAAATCAGAACAATTGTTTGTTTCTTATGCTTCAAGTTCCCAAGGTAAAGCCATTTCAAAACAGACCATTTCTAAATGGATTGCTCATGGAATCAGATTTTGTTATTCTCACCATGGAAAGCAAATCCCAGGAAGTATACAGACTCATTCCACCAGAGCTGCTGCCACTTCTGCGGCCTTCCTCAGGGGAGTTCCTACCAAGGACATTTTGGAAGCTGCAACTTGGAGTTCAGTGCATACTTTTTCAAAGCACTACAATCTACCTCTCTACTCTAAGTCTAGGGCTGGCTTTGCCTCTGCAGTCTTGCAGGGTCTTTTAGCCACCCCTTCTTCATCATGACCACCTCCCTTTCTTTCAGCTTTGGGATTCTACCCTACAGTCATGACTGCAGCAGTGAAACATGATGAACATAGTACAGTTGTGTACACCTACCATAAATGTAGATGTTAGTGTCTTCACTGTTGCAGTCTGGGTTTCCCTCCCTCCAGTCCCCTCTTATTTTTTTCCTTTGTGTATTTCCTTTTTTCACCATTCTTCTGAGGTGTATTTGCAGTGGTTATGGGACCTTTTTCATTTTGGGACTCCTGACATCTGGGGCAAGAAAAACTGGAGAAGATGGCGTCGGCTGTCAGCTTTGTACTCCTGGCGATCTGACGTCAGGGAGCATGGTTGAACAGCCGACGCCGGACCCAGACTTTGGGATTCTGGCCGACCGAGGGCTGCCTGCCGGCAGGGGAGAACCCTACAGTCATGACTGCAACAGTGAAGACACTCTAACATCTACATTTATGGTAGGTGTACACAACTGTACTTTCCCGGGAGGCATTCTTCACTCCGAAGAAACAAGTTTATTTGACAACCTACTTCAAACTATTGGCCAGAAAAATCCAGCTGTCCACAAGGAAAATACTGCAAACTCTGGGGTTCATGGCCTCTTGCATTCTGCTAATTCCACATGCAAGACTGCATATGAGGAAACTCCAATGGTATCCAAAAAGTCTATGGTGATAACATTCTCAGGACCTGGAAACAATTATTCCTATCATTCCTTGTCTAAGGACAGAGTTCCTTTGGTGGGCAGAGGCCTGCTACCACAACAAGGGACTCCCTTTCACTCTACCCCCTGCCACCCAAACCCCCTAACAACAGATGCACCAGACTATGCATGGGGGGCTCACATGGCAGGGCAGTGCATTCAGGGCAAATGGAACCAGAGACAGATGCACCTGCATATCAATCAAAAAGAAATATTAACTGTACAGAATGCTCTGACAGCTTTCAAAGACCTTATTCTTCCAGGACAACTATTGGTAAAGACCGACAACACCACAGTTATGTATGTGGTACATAAACAAGCAGGGAAGAACTCACTCCTACCCTCTCTGCAGACTAGCCATGGCTCTGTGGAGCACAGCCTTGAGCTACCAAGTGCACCTACAAGCTGAATTATTGCCAGGCAAACTAAATTCACTGGCAGATGACTTAAGCAGAAATCTCATGGATCCACACGAATGGAAACTAGAACCCAAAATATTCAACCTCTTGAGGAACAAATGGGGGACCCCAGAGGTAGATCTGTTTGCCTCCCCTCAGAACTACAAATTGAACAAATTCTGCACCAGAACTCCCCACAGTCAAGCTTGGAAAGTGGATGCCCTGTCCTTTACCTGGGAAAGCCTCTCAGTTTATGCCTTTCTCCCTCTGCCACTCCTCTTGAAGGTTCTACTAAAGATCAAACAGAACAAGCCAAGAACAATACTGATTGCACCAGACTGGCCACGCCAGCACTGGTACCCCCTCTTGTGCAGTCTGACACTGCTACAACCATGGCACCTGCCTCAGACCCCTTCCCTGCTGTCCCAGCAGGCGGGCCCGATTCTGCACCCTCAGCTTCAAACCCTGAACCTTGTAGCCTGGCTAATTCCATGAACTCACCTCTAGCATCTCTTAGTAAGCAGGTGCGGGATGTCATTCTGTAGGCAAGGAGGCCTAGTACCAGAAAATCCTATGCTGAAAAGTGAAAAAGATACTGTTCCTGGAGCCAGGCTCAGGAGATGGGCACAACGTTGCCCAGCTTACCTCATGTTCTAGAGTACTTAACAGAAATGCTCCACAAGGGCCTATCCTTGTCAGTTAAGATTCATGCCTCTGCCATTTCAGCACATTATAATACTGAGCCACCACTCTTGTCTCACCCCTTGCTAAACAATTCCTTAGAGGGGCCAAAAATTTAAGACCCCCCCCAGGAGAGCTCCCACTCCAGCCTGGGACCTTAACTTTGTATTGGAAAATCTCACTCTTCCCCCCTTTGAGCCAGCTGCAACAGCAGAGTTGAAATTCATTTCTTGGAAAACAGCCTTACTTCTAGCCATCGCTTCAGCAAGAAGAGTGCCTGAATTACCGGCCCTCATGACAGTGGAACCCTTCATTAACTTGCATGTGGACAGGGTTTCCCTCGGGACTAATCCTTCCTTTATGCCCAAGGTGGTGTCTAGTGTGGCCCTAAATCAGTCCATTCATTTGCCTACTTTTTTCCCTAATCCACAAAACAAAGGGGAATGGATACTCCACTCTCTGGACGTGCCCAGACAATTTAGATTCTATTTGGACAGGATCAAGCCTCTCAGAAAATCTGACCAGCTGATAGTTGGCTTTGCTGCAGGGGCAGAGGAGAAGGCCATTTCAAAGCAAACCATTTCCAAATGGATAACCCATTGCATTAATTTCTGCTACAAGCACCATGGAAAACCTACCCCACAGGGGATAAGATTACATTCCACCAGGGCTGCATCTACCTCTACGGCATTTCTCAGAGGAGTCCCTACCAGGGACATCCTGGAAGCTGCTACATCGAGCTCTGTACATACCTTCACCAAGCATTACCACCTGCCTATCTTTTCTAAATCCCGAGCTGGATTTGCCACAGCAGTCTTGCAAGGCTAAATAGCTGGCCCTAATGCTCTTTAAATACCTCCTCCCTTCCTTGGCTTTGGGAATCAACCCAAATATGATGACTGCAACAGTGAAACACGAAGAACATAGTACAGTTGTGTACACTTGTAGATGTTCGAGTGTACTCACTGTTGCAGTCTTGGTTATCCTCCCTCCAGCCCCCTGACTTCTCTTGGTTCTACCTTTCCTTCTTGTTTGATATATATACATATATATATATATATATATATATATATATATATATATATATATTTTTTTTTTTTTCATGTGCTTTTTGATGGGGGTGTACCATACCATATAATTGTTTCCTATTGTGGGGGCACCTGACATCTGGGCCAAGAAAAACTGTTATAATGGCGTCGGCTACATGTTTTATATACTCCTGACGTCATGGAAGAAGCGACAGCATCGGATGCAGAAATCCAAAGTATTCAGGCCGGCTGAGGGCTACCTGCAGGCAGATAACCCAAATGTGATGACTGCAACAGTGAATACACCCGAACATCTACATTTATGGTAAGTGTACATAACTGTACATTTTTGCTTGTACTTCGGAAAAATTGATTCCGAACAGTAGAGGTCCCACAAGTTACGGTTTTGCTGTTAGAGGTGGGTTCCGCTATTTTGACTCTATCAGAGAACCAGTTTGTGACCCACCTAACGATGTAAGGGTTGATACCTAGCTGAGTGAGTTTGTCAGTGATGCCTAAGTGGGGTATAGTGCCAAAAGCCTTGTTTAAGTCTAGGTAGGCTGTATGCACAGATTTCCCCATGTCCAGGGCCTTGGTGACTGTCTTGAAGAAGTCCACCAGGTTTAACAGGCATGATCTTCCTTTGACAAATCCAAACTGGTTAGGGTCAAATGTTTGAAGATTACGTATATCTTTGTTGATAAGGTCCATGATGATTTGCTCCATGGCCTTGCAGATAAGGCTAGTCAGGCTAATAAGTCTGTAGTTCCCGGTGTCAGTGGAAGAACCACCTTTGTGCAAGGGAGTAACGTTGGCCAGGGTGCTTAGACTATGATTAAAGAGAGTACCCAATGGTGCTGCAAATTATTGATGTTCTTCGTGTTTCACTGTTGCAGTCATAACTGTAGGGTGATCCTGCCACCAGGCAGCCCGAGGTCGGCCAGAATCCCAAAGTCTGGGTCCGGCGTTGGCTGTACCAGCAAAGCACCCTGATGTCAGAACGCAGGTATATAAAGCTGACAGCCGACGCCATCTTCTCCAGTCTTTCTTGCCGTGCAGTGGAAAGCAGCTCGCAAGTCGTTGGTTGGCGTTTTCAGACAACGTGCTTTGATTGTCTTCGGTCCGAAGTTTTATACTTCTCTTCTCAAGCTAAGTACCCCATTGGGGAAACTTTTTTCTTGCTCCTCCGATGTCAGAAAAAGTTAATAATTGTATATCGTGTGGGAAACAAATACCTCATAAAGATTTCCACTCTTACTGTCTACCTTGCTTAGGCCCTGACCACGACGTTTCTTGCTGTCTGTTCTGTGCCCGGTTTAATTCTCGCACTATCAAGCATAGGTACGATTGGGCCTTGAATTATTTCGGTAGACGATTCAATTATAGGATGTTGTCGGATACTTTATCGACAACCGGAATTCAAAAGAAACGCAAAGACAAGGATAGGCCTCTGAGGTCCAAACATGATATTTTGCAGCCGGAGCCAGCTTCGGGTTCGGAGGTCGTCAGTGAGGCGCTTTTGCAGCCCCTGTCGTCCGCCACTTCGGAACCGATGGCCGACATGGACTCCCATGGGGAGCCTTCTAGGCCTAGTATTTTAACTGCTGCAGGACCTTCGGACGTCGCTCCTTCAGATGGGTCCGGAACCGCTGTGCAGGTACCGGCTTCTGAGGGGGTTTTCAGGCCTTCTAATATCACTATTACTACAAAGACAAAGGCAAAGTCAAAGACTCCTGTTAAACCAAGGGTTTCTTCACAAGCTTCCCCGGATACAGCTCCCAAGTCCCAGAAGCAATTACTTCGGATGGCTGAAGATTTACTTACAATGATTAGGGGTTCTCACCCTCCTCCAGAAAAAAGGCCTAGACAGGATATTCCTTGTGATTCTTCTGATCAGGCTTCTGTGTCTTCTGTCTCTTCCTCTGACCAGGATTATTCTTTTCCTCCTTATGAGGATTCAGATGCAGAGGACTCTATTCCCTCTGCTTCTCCCCCTGAAGATTTCTCTTTTGGGGAAACCTTACATGAGACTAGGGAGCATTTTCATTGGGAAGGTCAGGATTACTCTGCTTCCAAGAAGAGACTTAGGGAATTTCTCCATCTCCCTCAGCACAGACCCTTGGCTATTCCTCCTGTACTTGATATTGCGGATGATGCTTTTTTCTGAAGCTAACCTTAATCCTGATTCCTTGCCGCCTGCTCCTTCTAAGCCTGATAGATTTTACAGAGTCCCTGACTCCCATCAATTCTTATTTAAGAACCCTTCTGCTGATCCTGAAACGATTTCTCAGGGTTCTAGGGCTGCTAAGGCCGCTTCTTCTAAAAATCCTTTCCCTTCTGAAAAGGATTCTCGTGCCTTGGACAGGTGGGGCAAGAAGGTTTACACTTCGGCTACCCTTTCTGTTAGAGCTTTAAATTGCCAGTTTCGCATGTTCAAGTATCAGCAATTTCTTTTGTCTGTTTTAAAGCAAAAGCTCTCTACCTTTCCTGCTTGTGCAGAGGACAAGGAATTACAGGATGTATTGCATGCAACTGAACAAGTTAGCAAACATAGTTTACATTGTGGTTTTGATGCCTTAGAAGCTTCTTGCAGGGCTGCTGCCTCTGGTACTGTTATCAGGAGACATGCTTGGCTTCGTGAGCAGAATTTACCAGAACAGGTTAAGGCTAAGCTGTTAGATGCCCCTGTTCAGCATGATGTTTTATTTGGATGCAAGGCTGAAGAGGTTATTAAAAAGATGGAAGAAAAAGCAAAATCTATGCAGACTGTTAAAGATTTTTTACAAGTTCAGCCTCCTAGATTTTCTAGAAATTGGCCCTCCAAAAATTGGTCTTTTCCCACGTCTGACAGGCCTCAAAGGGGAAGATATAGACACTCCAGAGGTCGGGGGCAAGCTCAGGCCTCTTACAGGTCCAGACAATGGACTGCTTCTTCACCTAGAAGGGGAGAAGACAGACCTCAGTCTCAAAAGAAGCAGACCCAATGACTCTCTCCGTTGGGCTACAGGTCCTCCTTGCCTGGAAGCCCCTCTCGGAGGAAAACTTTCTCTTTTCTACCAAAATTGGACTCATATTACCCAGGACAAATGGGTTTTGGACGTGATTTTAAGAGGCTACAAATTCCACTTTCATACTCTGCCAAGGTCTTCGGGCTGGCCGGATCTGCCAAAACATCAATGGTCAGAGGCCTTAAATCAAGTGGACGCCTTATTGGCCATGAAAGCCATAGAACCTGTTCCACTTCCAGAGATGTGAAAAGGTTTTTACTCCAGACTTTTTCTGGTCCCAAGGAAACAAAACTCATGGAGACCTATTCTGGACCTCTCAGTGTTAAATACATTTCTGGAGATTCCGAAATTCAAGATGCTTACTCTGCATCAACTTCTTCCCATGTTCCCCCAGGATGCTTGGATGGTGACATTGGACTTGAAGGAAGCCTATTTACACATTCCCATCAGACAGGAACGCAGAAAATACCTCAGATTCAAGGCAGGTTCGAGACACTTTCAATTCTCTGTACTGCCCTTTGGCTTATCTACTGCGCCCAGAGTCTTTACCAAGTGTCTGGCTCCAGTAGTAGCTTATTGCAGACTCCAAGGAATTCAAATTTACCCCTACCTGGACGACTGCCTTATTCAGGCAGACAGCAAGGATCTTTTACTTCAACATCTGCAGTTTGTTCAGCGTCTTCTCCTACTACTGAGATTCTCAGTGAACACAAAAAAGTCACATTTGATCCCCTCTCAACAAATGATCTTTTTGGGAGCTCTTCTAAACACAAGCTTACAAAGGGCCTTCCTTACTCCAGAAAAACAGGTACAGCTGGCATCAATTTTCAAGACCTTGGCTACTTTAACTCAGCTCACTGCAAGGAAATTCCTACAGGCTTTGGGCTACATGGCTTCTTGCATCCTGTTGATTCCAAATGCAAGGCTTCATATGAGAAAACTTCAATGGTACCTAAAGAGTGTATGGTCTCAGCATTACCACAGCCTGGAAACTATGATACCTCTGATTCCCTGCCTCCAAAAGGAGTTCCTTTGGTGGTCCAGGGCTTGTGCTTCAAATGAAGGGAATCCCTTTCGTCTACCTCATCCTGCTCAGATCATAACCACAGACACCTCGGATTATGCTTGGGGAGCTCATTACCTAAACAATTGCCAGCAGGGCTACTGGACAAAGAAGCATCTTCCCTGGCACATCTACTTGAAGGAAATGTTGGCAGTCCAAAATGCTCTTCTAGCCTTCCAGAGTCTTTTGCAACCAGGCCATCTTCTGATTCGCACAGACAATACCACAGTCATGTGGTACATAAACAAGCAAGGGGGCTCTCACTCCTACCCCCTTTGCAGACTAGCCATGTGTCTATGGGACACAGCTCTAAGTCTAAATCTGCATCTTCAAGCTCAATTCATTACAGGAAATCAGAATCTCTTAGCAGACAGCCTAAGCAGAAATCTTTTGGATCCTCACGAATGGATGCTGGACCCCAACATATTCAGCAGGATTACAGCAGTTTGGGGAGTCCCTCAGATAGATCTGTTTGCATCTCATCTCAACCATCAGCTGCCTCTCTTTTGCACCAGGTCCTTCCACAAAGCAGCTTGGAAAGTGGATGCCCTGTCTTTCAGCTGGAGGAATCTTTCGGGATATGCCTTCCCTCCTTTGCCTCTTCTGCCTCGGGTGTTACTGAAAATAAAACAGGACAAACCCAAGATTTTCATTTTGATAGCTCCAAATTGGCCTCGGCAGTTTTGGTATCCAACTTTGACACCTATTCTTGGAACCTCCATGGATTCTGCCTCTGTTTCCTTCACTTCTGTCCCAGCATCAGGGTCAGATGTTTCACTCTCAAATCAAGACTCTTTGCCTGGCAGCTTGGCTTTACAAGGGTCTTTGATTCCTTCTGCTTTTCCCAAACAAGTTTTGGATGTTCTCTTAGAAGCTAGGCGCCCTAGCACTAGAAAATCCTATGCTTCTAAATGGAAAAGATTTTGTATTTGGATGCAGGATCGAGGTTCTGATCCTCTTTTGCCTGACATTTCTTCCATTTTACTTTACCTCTCAGACCTTTTGCTTAAAGGCCTCTCCTTTTCTTCCATTAAAATCCATGCTTCTGCTAGCTCGGCTCATTACAACACTGATCCCCCTATCTTCTCTCACCAGCTGGTGAGACATTTCTTGAGAGGGGCTAAGAATTTAAGACCTCCCAGAACTCCTCCTGTGCCTGCTTGGGATCTTAATTATGTTTTGGAAAAACTAACTTTACCTCCCTTTGAGCCTGCTGCTGCTTCGGATATAAAGTTCTTATCCTGGAAGACAGCTATTTTATTAGCTTTGACTTCTGCTAGAAGGATGTCAGAGTTGCAAGCTCTCATGGCTGTGGAACCATACCTTATTTTCCACCAAGACAGAGTTGCCTTGAGGACCAATCCTACATTTATGCCTAAGGTGATTTCTAAAGTGGCTTTATATCAGACTATTCACCTTCCTACTTTCTTTCCAAATCCTCAAAACAAAGGGGAAAGGATTTTACATTCATTGGACGTGCACAGACAACTAAGGTTTTACCTGGATAGAACTAAAGATTACAGAAAATCTGATCAGTTGCTTATCTCTTATGCCTCCAGTTCCCTAGGCAAAGCTATCTCTAAACAGACTATTTCCAAATGGATTGCTCATGGGATAAGGTTTTGTTACTCTCACTTTGGGAAACAAATTCCAGGTACTGTTAAAAGTCATTCTACTAGAGCAGCTGCCACTTCAGCAGCTTTTCTCAGAGGAGTTCATACCAAGGACATTTTGGAAGCTGCCACTTGGAGTTCGGTGCATACTTTCTCTAAGCACTACAATCTCCCTTTGTATTCTAAGTCTAGGGCAGGTTTTGCCTCTGCTGTCTTGCAGGGTCTTCTGGCTGCCCCTTCTAATGCATAACCTCCTCCCTCTTCACAGCTTTGGGATTCCACCCTACATTTATGACTGCAACAGTGAAACACGAAGAACATAGTACAGTTGTGTACACCTACCATAAATGTAGATGTTCGAGTGTCTTCACTGTTGCAGTCGGTGTTTCCCTCCCACCTATCCCCTCTTATCTTCCTCTTCTTTTGTGGTGTATTTGTGTTTCCTTTTTTGGACACCTTTTGGTTATTTTGGGGGACTTCTGACATCTGGGGCAAGAAAGACTGGAGAAGATGGCGTCGGCTGTCAGCTTTATATCCCTGCATTCTGACGTCAGGGTGCTTGCTGGTACAGCCGACGCCAGACCCAGACTTTGGGATTCTGGCCGACCTCGGGCTGCCTGCCGGCAGGATCACCCTACAGTTATGACTGCAACAGTGAAGACACTCGAACATCTACATTTATGGTAGGTGTACACAACTGTACTTTGGAGCCCATGTAGGACACGGCCTGGGATGTTATCAGGTCCCATAGATGCTGTGTTTTTGGCCTAGGGAGAGACATTTGTGACCTGATGCAAGGTAGGGGACAGGAGGTAGAGATGTCATGGGGTACGTGTGGCAGGGACATGGGAGTAAAGTTTTCACAGAACCTTTCAGCGAATAGGTTAGTTATTTCCACAGGTTCATTCTATGTGGTATCATTAATTACCAGTTTGGCACAAATCTGGGCATTTCCTTGTAAGGTTACAGATGTAACTAAAGAAAGATTTATGATTGTCCTTAGTTGAGGAAGGATAATTTGCTTTCATAATTTGCTTTGGAAGACTTCACAAGAAGTCTTATTTGCTTATTTAAGCTGAGGAAGGAGCATTTCAAGTTTAAGGCCAGATCCCTCTTACTCTTAGACATCAATTTCTTCCTCTTATTGTAAAGCCTGTTAATGGCAATTGTCCACCAGGCAGGTTTGCTCTTCCTTGAAGAGCTTGTTTTGGTCCCATTTGGTATGGTCAAGTCTATGCAGTTATACAGGTGTTTGTATAAAGCATTGGTGTAGGACTCTGCTTAGTTGCCAGTTCCATTTGAGGGGGGATGTGCAGTGAAATTTATTTATACCATCCCATAAGAAGTTATAATCTGCTTTGGAGAAGTTTTTTATTCTAGTTGCTGCTGGGGGGGGGGGGGGCATTGATTTGTGGTCACATCTCACCAGGGAAGGCCTCACAGTAGGGTGCTACAGCAGTCCCCCATATTGGTAAGCACCAGATCCAGGATGTTGGTGCCCCTTGTGGGGGTGTCAACCAGCTGGTCCAGACAGAACCTTGGAGGTAACGAAAATGAGGAACCTTTGGGCAAGTGAATTTCAGCACAAGTAACTTACCCAGTTAATGGATGGGTAGTTGAAAACACCCAAAACCATGGTGTTCAGATGCATCTTGACAGACTCTAGTAGATCCAAATAGGCAGAATAGGTGTCCTGATTCATGGAGGGTCCTGTAGCTGGCAATGACTTGAATAGGTGTCCTTCCAACACTTAATTGCACCTGAAGTATCTCCAGGGAAGCATACAGTTTAACCAGTCTGGAGGTGTATTTATCTTTAGTGAATATTGATACACTGCCTCCCTTTGTTTTCATGCCTAAAGTTTGTGGCCTGAACATCTGGAAGGAGGTGTAACCCAGTATGGCTGGGGTGCTCTCCACAGCCTTGAACCAGGTCTCGTGACTGCACAAATGTCTGTCTTCCAAGGTGTGGGCTGCTTCCAGTGAGTGCAGTTTCATGTCAAGACTCCTAGTGTTTAAAAGTATAACCTTGAGGTTGTTTTTTGATGAAATTTTTACATTGGGAGATACCTTATTAAGAAGATACACAGCCTAAATAATATATCCTACATGGACTGGCTCAAAGCTTTGTCACTGAAGTCAATATCCTACAGACTAAGGAGGTGACCTGTGTCTAGAAGTGATGGACTTACTGGCCATCAGCAAGTCAGATTGCATCAGAAATGCTCTGTTTAGGGATCTGAACCTTTTCTGGAACATCAACAGCATAATTTGGAGGGACAGGTATATCTCTGTCAGGATACCACTGCTTTGGAACAAACTCCCCATCTACATAAAACAAAGCTCATCCCTGTCCATATTCAAGCGCAAATTGGATATGAATTAATATAAAATTTACTCCTGGACTGTTCCCATACTGCTAATGGACAGAGGTGGCTCCTAAATGCTTTGTCCCATGCATGGGTCACCTCAAATTATCTATGGTATGTTCCTAGTTATTCTCATTAAGTGTGATGTATAATTGTTGGCCAATAGATGGGTAAGGCCAGTCTAACACCAAATGGGATAGGTTAAATTCAAGCAGGGAAAGGGAGAGTGGCTAGGCTTAAAATGACCCTCAAAGGCAGTTAGCCTAGTACTTGCCTAGGAACCTATAAAACATTATTGGATTTGGAAGGCATGGAAGTGTGGTACAGTGTAGATGCAGAAAATGTGTTCATTGGATAATTTGGGAAATTTGATAAAATGTTTAAGAAAGTATTGGATAATGTATTGAACAGGGACTTGCCTTCAGCTGATAAAGAATTGCTGAATGCTGCATATTTTTATGTATAAAAATAACCATGGCTTGTCATGCTTTAGATTCTCTGTTGCTAATTTTTGTGAAGCTGCTGTTACCTATTGGGAATAAAACTGCAGAAACTTGCCTTTGGTCTCATAGAGATTCTTTTGGACATTGAACAGAACTGCCTGAATGTTGTTTATATGAATTAAAAAATAATGACAGAAAAACCCTTAGACAGTTTTTCTTAAACTGTTCAGATTATTGGTCTATACTTATTTATGGGTCTATATCAGAAGACCGAATGGAAATAATGAACGGCAAAATATATATATATATATATATATATATATATATATATATATATATATATATATGCACCAAGCGATCTGGTCCGGTCTTTTCACTGTTTTCCCGTTCAATATTTTTTCCATTCGGTCTTCTAATGTAGACTCTTTTCCTTATTTAGGTACAGATACTATAAAAGATTCTTTATGATTTCTGGTTCGAGCCTTGTATACAAGGTTTTCTGAGCTGAGTTTGTTAAACAGGTTACAAGAAAAGTTAAGGTTTTAGACACATAAAATAGCCATTTAAGCCATTGGTACCTGAAACACCATTGAGCCTTATTTTTGTCATGTTTTCCTTAACTTCTAAAGCCATGATGTTAGGACATGTCACTCCCCTGAAAACTCATGTCAGTAAATAAGACGTTAACAGAGTTGTATCTGTGGGGAAAAAAACTTCTAGATGATTGTATATGGTATTCTGGTACAATTATTTACAATTGAATTCTCCATATTCTTATGTGTCCGGGATATTAGCCTTCCTGTAACTGTGTTACATGCTTATAAAAAGCTTTTGTTTTTATTTTTTTCCCCCCAATATTTTTATTAAGGAGTAAGTAAGAGAATAAGCACTGTCTAATACATTGATTTTACTGAACAGACAACGTTTAATAACAATGAAACTAAATTAACTATTAACATTATTTACATAGGCCTGAAAAATGTTTGAGTAGTACAAATATTTCAAGAAAAAAACTTTCAGTGAAGCAAACAAATAATTAAACTGGGTTAAAAATCAAGTTAGGAAAGTCTCAATTAGGTTTGACGCCTTTGTTCATGGTTTGTTAATAAAACTCCTCAGCTATATTCTAAGTTCTTTAGTTCTGACTTCCTTGTTTATGGTTCCTTCTAGTAAGGAGAGAAATTCACCAAGACTCTGAGAGGTGGTAGAGGTCCATTTCCTTGTAATGCATTTCCTGGTTACTGCTAATATTGTCCATAATAAGTATGAATCTGATTAAAGAAAACGTTTAATCAAGTTTAAGAAAAATTAACGTTTTAGTTAATATGAAGTTATCTAAAAATAAAGTGGAAAGAAGATCATCAGTATCGCTCCAAAAATTCCTTAGTTTACAGCAGTCATAGAAAATATGGAGCCAATCTGCATGATATGATGTTGGACATCTCCAGCAAATGATGTTATTAGATTTTTTTGAATTTAACAATTTTGTCAGGAATTAAAAATGTTCTGTATAAATACTTCCAAGTAAATACACTCCAATATTGACCCCAAGAAGTGAATTTTGCTGAAGGTAGAATTTTAAGTTTTTCTATCTGGGAGAGACTATGAGGTGTAGGCCTTTAGTCATTGTGTTCCATTGCTTAGTTGTTAAAATGGACCTGTAACTTAACAAAATGGTATATAATTTGGATACTAAATTGTCAAACTGTTGATCATTAAATAATATTTCAGATATGCAAGTGATTAAGGGAGGTTGATCTAAATATGAAGAGTTCTGAATAATTCTTGAGAGTAAGCAGTTACACCAATTTTGCAATGATAAGTTATAGTCTTTCATAATTTGCTGAAACTGTAAAGTTTCTAAGTCTTTAATGCATTGTTTCCAACAAATCATTTTTTTTATTTCCCGTTCATTAAAAGTGTTAATGTGAAGTTTATCCAGGAAGTTTTTTTGTGATTTTAAAGGGGATTATTGGGTCAAAGCAGGATTTGATATCTGCATTTGAGTGTGTTATTTTTCTAAAGTTGTTAATAATGTTGTTTAGATAGTTTATTTTCGTGGGGTTTGTCACATTATATTGAACAGTGTGACTAAGAAGAAGCCAGAACTTATTGGAGGGATGTTTGGAAGGAATTTTACATGACACTGAGTTTTCATTCTGTATTATAGCTATATGGATATCTTTCTGATTGGAGTTGTAATTTGAATCAATCCAATTTAATGTGCTTTTAAGTACTGATGCTCTTCTATACGTTTCCAAGTCAGGGAATCTTAAACCACCACCATCCCAAGATGTAATATGATCCATATATCCTATTTTTGTTTGGATACCATAGGAAGTTTAATAAAGTTTTATTTCTAAGTTTAATACAATTATTACCAGGATGGGTGTCTAGAGCCAGAACAATATATAACATTTTTGGAAGGAGAATCATTTTTAACAATTGCAGTCCGTCATTGAATGAAGAAAACATGTTGTCCCAGCTACTTATGTATGTGTTTACCTGAGATATTATGCTTTTATAATTTCTCTTGTTTTTTCCAAGTTTTTGCATAAGGTTATCCCTAAGTAGTTTACTGTATTAACTTGTTCTCCAATAATGCTGTGGTTAACTAGCTGAGATTTCCCTTTGTCATTAACAATAATATGTTTAGATTTTTGCTTACTAAAGCGGAGGCCTGAAATTTTTTGAAAGTTATTATTGTGTCTAGTTCTAATATCTGTTGCCCGCAGTGCCGACATCCTGTCAGTATACCAAAGTCTTGGTGCAGGAGGGTAAGTGTGACGTCCTCTGTCAGAGCCATAAACCGATGTATGTATGTATGTCTTTCGGCTTATCCCGGTTAGGGGTCGCCACAGCGGAACTCCGGTTCGTTAATGTTAGGTAGTGGATTTTTACGTGCCGAGTTACCAGCCCTGACACACAACCTTCAACGAAGGCATGCCCATTCACGCATGCCTCCACACAGAAGACGCTCTAGCTGAGAATGGAACGGGACAACGTCTTGTGAGGCGACAACACTACCGCAGCACCACTACCGCGGGTCAGAGCCATAAACCGATGTAGGGTATAAAAGTGACATCTGCACGTACCCTCTTCAGAATTTTTCTGCCGCAGTGAATGTTGGACTCCAGTTCAGGAAACAGATCACTAGTTCTCAGACGACTGCTACAGATAAGTACCCTGTTGGATTTTTCTTGTCTTTTGTTAATTGCCAATAAGTACATGTCCACTAGAAATGGAAAGTGTGCATGTGGGAGACAAATTCCTCACAAGGGTACACACGAAAAAAAGTGTCTATTCTGTTTAGGCGAGGCCCATGACCATATGTCCTGCCCCATTTGCAGATCCTTTGTACCTAAAACTCTTTGTAACCATCTGGCCGCTTTAAAACTATACTTGGAAAATCAAAGGCTCCGGCGTCTTGTGCATGGTATGGAGGGTGGAGTAGGCACGTCCGATGAGCTGCCGTGGAAGAAAGCCAAGAAAATCAGGCCGGATTCCCACGCTGCGCCTCAGACTTCCGTAGAGATTCTTGAGGGTGATGAAAGCCTGAAATCATTTCAGACCTCCATTTCCCAAACAGGCCCAGGTACCTCAGTGGAAGCTGGGATGGCGGAAACTTTGAGTTTGTCCGCTGAGGCTTATCAACCATCAGATCCTAATGGCGAAGGGGAACCACGGTTCATACATTCGGAAAGCCCTACTCTTACACTACCATCCAACCAGACGTCGGCTCCCACACATTCTCAGCCATCTGCCCCTATGAAGAGAAAAAAAACTAAAACATCCTGAGCCTCAACCTTTTCCTGGATGGGAAGTTTTCTCACAGAGTCTTTTTAGGGCATTCCAGGCCTTACAGAGACAACAGCCACCAGTTGCTGCCCCTTCAGGACCTCCTTTAACAGTATCATAGGTTCATAGGTAGGTACTAGGCTATTGACCCTAGCCTAGCCAAATGGTACCCTGGCTTTTGCCACCCAAGAAAATTATTTTCTTGTGCCCCTGTCAAGCAGAGCCACAGAAGTGATACCCGGGATGGTACCCTGGCTTTTGCCACCCAAGAAAATTATTTTCCTGTGCCCCTGTCAAGCAGAGCCACAGAAGTAATACCTAGGGTGAATTTCCTATCTCCCATCCAATCATCAAGATTTTTCTTGAAGAGTGCTAATGAGGAGCTTTGTTTGATATAGATAGGTAGTTTGCTCCAGAGTATGGAAAGTCTCTGGGACAGGAATCTATCCTTCCAGCATGTTCTGTTTATTGAGGTGACAAGGTTTAGGTCCCTAAGAGTGTGTAGCTCCGAGGGACTTGGGATTTCTTTAAGTGGAGCATGTCCAACAGCTCTGGGTTTGACATAGCTTTGTATGTTGGGCAGAGATCGCCTCTGAGTAGGCGATATGCGACATAGTAAAGCTGGAGTTTTTTTAGACTGTCTGCGTAGGGCATCTGTTTGAGGCCGGTAATCCTCTTTGTGAGGTATTTATGTGGCCTTTCCAGTTGTTGTAGATGTCTTGTGAGGTACATACCAAAAGAGGTGTTGTACTCTATAATGGGTCTAATGAGTGATGAGTAGAGGGGAACAATGACCTCTTTTTTTCCTGGATGAGAAACCTTTTGTGATGAGGTGTGTCACGTAGAAGGATTTCCTGACTACTGTGGCGATGTGAGACTACTCTTCTGATGAATGAATCACAAATAGACTCTCCCAAGGATTTTATTACCCCAGAGGAAGAGGATTCCATTACGCCTGAGTCTCCTGGAGAAGAATTCACCTTTGGAGACACCATTACCCTCATGAGGAAACATTTTAAGTGGTAGGCCTCAGAGGTCTCTTGACACAAAGAAAAGGTACTTTGACCTGCTGCAAATTGAACAACCATCTGCCATGCCCCCCTTTGCTACCTGCATTCCAAGATGCCTTCTTGGCCACTTCACAGGCCCCAGATTCATAACTCCCAGCTTCTAAACATCCTGACCATTTTTACAAGATCCCGCTGGACACCCAATTCCTCTTTAACCCCCCCCCCCTACCAGATCCAGCAGTTATTGCAGTCTCTGCTGATAAAACATCCAGTTACCTTCTGCTGCTCTCTACCCTACAGATAAAGATAGCAAGTTCATGGACAGACTAGGGAAGAAAGTGTATACCTCCTCTACTCTGGCTATAAGAGCTCTCAACTACCAAACACATATGGCTAGGTATGTCCTGGACACTATTTTCAAGGCTTCTATTCCCTCTCTCAGGTTCCTGCTTCATCTATAAAAACCTAACTTAACACCCTACTTTCCACAGCATCTCAATTTCAAGTGACTAGGCACACCATCAAGTGCAGTTATGATGCTGTGGAAGCCTCTTCAAAATCTGCTGCATCAGGTTCAGTACTGAGGTGATATTCCTGGGTGAGACTTCAGCCTCTTCCTATGGATGTGCAAACTAAACTGCTTGATGCCCCACTGCACAATAAAGCCCTATTTGGACAGGCTTTAGCAGAACTTTTTAAATCCCTTCAAGAAAAGGTAAAATAAATTCAGACCCTTAAACATTTGCTGGTATCTCCTATCACCAGATATCACAAAAACTACCCACAAAGAGCTTCTTTTGTCAGAAGGCACACTTTTTTTATTGCACAATCCTTTCAAACATTACTTCCTTTCATGGACACCCCCAAAGATGCCAGCAAGACTAGTGGGAAAATCTTTGCCCTTGTCACCCTCTGACAGGTTAGTGGTTTAGGCATGGTCTCCCAAACCTCAGAGGGACTTTACTTTTCATTTCCCATCAATAAGTTGAGGTTTGTGGAAATATTTGATAGCAAATTTTTGTATCTGCCACTCTGTCCCTGGAAAAAGTCAGTTATCCAATCCTCCTGTTGTATTTTAGAGGGACGTGGCAAATGGACTACAGTATGTGGTTAAAGTTGGCAGTAGAGAATAAGATGATGACTACGAAGCCTTCTTTCTAGCTTTAGTAACCTTGTGGTTTGCATGGCAGATGGCACAGCTGGATCATCATCAAGGCTACATTTAACACAGGCCCTCCTAATGTTTGGACCTGATGTAGTAGAGCACTTTAAAGATATGAAGGAACATTGGCAGCCCTTTCTGCTTTTGGTATGTAAAATATCCAATATAATCTTCCACAGTGTTAACTTTATTAGGAGACAAATTCGCCAGCATCATTTGTAGTTTTGTGTGATCCACAGTAGCCAGAAAAAGATCTGTTCAGTTTGGTTTCTAGATAATTCACAGAGCCAGAGGCTGTGGTTGTCTTCAGGCTCAATTGCAATAGTCCTGAATCTTTTCTTGATTGCATTCCAGTCTGAAAAAGAATCTCCAGCAACAAATGGATAAATTAAAGTGCATAACCAGAAGATATGTAATGCCTTTGCTGCCCTCCTATTTTCCATTATTGACATTGCCAGGAAATCTCAGTTCGTAAGAATTTATTGTAGAAGGAGATGATAAATCTTCTTAATAAGTGGACCTTCCAAGAGACTCTTTCAGGCAAGAGAGGCTTATTATGTTGTTGCAGATTCTTTTTGGTGCCAAGAAAATCAAAGCACTTAAGGATCATTCTAGGTATTAGCAGCCTAAATAAATTAACTTGTATGGAAGCCTTTTGTGTGGTCATGTTGCAAGCTGTCCTTCCATATTTGCCTAAACAATGTATTGTGCTGTTTACAACTTGAAGGTTCATGCTCATACATAAAGACTCACTACCTCGGATCTGAATACCCCTGGAGATGGGTCTTAATTCCTATAAGAACAACATGGATTTAACAATGATGACCAGAAATCTCGAGAACAAGCTCTACAAAATGCGCATCATTCAGTGGCAGAGACTTCATATGGAAGCCTGCCTGAAGTTTAAGCTAGTGCCACGAGGTTTAAGGATCCTTAAAATGCCGACTTTCGGCAATTCTCAACCCAGACTTTTAGCACAATGGCAAAAGTGCAACATCGACGCAAGCTTTTGCTATTTGAACATTCTTATTGAGCATTATGACATTTCCATCAGAGAGTTGAAAGCTGAAGTTGCAACTATTTACACAGAGTTGAATGACATGTTAAGCAATGAGCAGTGCGATATTATGCTGAATGACTTAAAACATATGCTGTCTTCTTTAGATCTCAAAAGCTTGCGTGACAAGAAACGCAAGCTACAGAGGGACTTCATAGATTTCTCTCAGTCCCGGGTTTTCTCCTGGCCCAAAGAGGTTCACGGATCAAGTTCTACTACTACCGACACTTCCGTAAAGGTTTTGCATCCATCCCATGCTGCTGCAGATGGGTCACGTGTCATCCAGCTCAACCCTTCCATTTCTTTAACGCCAGAGGAAGAAGTCGTACAAACTGCACCGGTCATGGCTATTAATGGAGTAACACACGGAGGAACGGTAGATGAGCTCAACCAAGACATCATGTCACAGTCCCGTGTTACCATCACACAAGCACAGGTTCACATTGATTCCGGTCTTGAACCTGTGATACGGAACGAGAAGACAGCTTCTGTGAGACCGAGAACACGCGAACAACGGAATAAACAACTTAGCATCGATTCTTTTGTAATTTCAAATGAAGAAGAGTTGTTTGCATTGGGAGAAGGTCTCCCTTCTTTTCCCTTACCTTTCAGACCTCAGGAAAAGAGAACTTGGTCTCCGTCGACGAGGACGAACAAAAGGAAGTTCGTAGAGGACACTATGCCTCTAACCAAGAAGGCATGGCGACCGAAGACATGAGTGGTAATGTTTTACATTCTGAGACACTCCATACAGAGAATTTAGTAGTGAATATCTCGAGTCATGTGTTAAGTGTTTTTGAACATTCTGTTTTGAACAAGGGTTTGGGATTTATTCCTTCCTATAGCAATGATGTTACTGACATAATTGTGGAAGTAAAAATGTTTACAAGGAATTTGGCTCTTCAGTTACTATATGGTCAACATAATGAGGAGGTTGTGAATCAATGTGCTATTTTTAAAAAAACATCTACATTTATTCCTCCTTTACATCCTCTTTTGGAAGCCTTTGAGCAAGCTGTGGAGGATGATTTATTTAAGTTATACAATGATAATCATGCTAAATCCCATTTCACAAATTTGACACAACATGAGAGAAAAGCGTTAGATAGTTTAAGAACCAATGGGACCATTACTATTAGACAAGCGGACAAAGGTGGAGCTGTCGTCGTAATGGACAGCTCCATATATAGCAGCAAGATGAATGCCATGCTATCTGATGTTGAGACTTACTTACCAATACCAAAATATAGTTTAAATAGTCTCATTAAGAACGTCCATGCTACGCTATATGATTTGTTGTTAACTAGTGTGATTGATAATGATTTATATCAGTATCTACTTGTTGATAAACCCTTAGTACCATCCTTTAGAGGTCTTCCCAAGATACACAAGGACGCAAATGATCCTCCCTTGCGTCCAATAGTATCTAGTCGAGGATGGCTTACTGATCCTCTTTCTATTTACCTTGATAAGGCTCTTAAACCTATTGTTTTGAATGTTAAGCATATTTTGAAAGATACCATCAATTTTTTAGAGAATTTGGCAACCTTTGAGCAGTCCTTTTGTTTTAACGATAATTGTATATTAGTATCATTGGACGTCAAGTCACTTTTCACTTCAATTCCTAACGATATAGGTTTAGAATACATTAGAGCATTTTTGACACACAGTGAGCTCACACCTCGCATGGTAGATAGATGTGTATCCCTACTCGAAGTAATTCTTGAGAACAATGTGCTATGCTATGAGAACAGCTACTATTTACAAACTAAAGGGGTAGCGATGGGCACCCCGTGTGCCAACGCTTACGCCAATTTAGTTTTGGCACACTGGGAACAGCTTTTTGTGTTTAATCAGGATTCCACTTTTCTTGACTCACTGTTATTCTACAATAGATTTGTGGATGATGTCTTCCTTTTATGGGGAGGCACTATTGAACGTCTTTTAGACTTTATTGATTATCTCAATTCAACCACTGATTTTTTGAGTTTTGATTCTGCACATTCCTCTAGACATGTGGATTTTCTGGACGTGAGTGTGTTCAAGAACAGCCATGGTTTTGACACTTAGCTATTTAGGAAAGATTGTTGGAGGAACAATTTACTCCACAGAGATAGCATGCATCCTCAATACATCTATAGGAATATTGTTCAGAACCAGGTCATGAGAGCCTCTAGATTAACTTCTACACATCCAGCATATCAAAGACAGAAGTCTGATTTAATTACTAATTTTACCAATAGAGGCTACAGCAGAAAATCAGTTCTTGAAGCTGTTTCTGAAGGTGACAATAAGAGGGACAACGAAGCCTTACCCATCATTAGGAGACGGGGTATCCAGAGCACAAGTTCCACCCAGGTGATTAGACCTCAGACCAATAGGATTATGATTCCATACACTAATAAGAATAAACATATTCTAAAGATCTTTAACAGACATTGGAATCTCCTTACGGTAGATGACAGTATAAAATCTTTAGTTGATAATAGACCCCGAGTAGCTTATAAGAATATGCTATCGTTGAATAGGCTACTTTGTTATGACAAACCTCAGATGATTGACAAGACAAGTGCACGAAGTGGTACTTTTGCTTGCCTTTCTTGCAAACAATGTAGACACATAGCTAACACTGACAAATTCATACATCCTGATACACACAGGATCTATATTTTCAAACATGATGCTAGTTGTAAGTCCACTAATTTGGTTTATCTAGCCGAGTGCCAAGCATGCAACAAGTTTTATGTGGGTATGACCACTAGGTCGCTAAGAGAACGCATAAGAGAGCATATTTATGCGATATCTAAAAGTAACATACTCAATGCCCTTGCAAAACATGTAGCTGAGGCAGGTGAAAATCATATCTTTAAATTTCTTGTCCTTGAATTGGTGAAGACAGATAGTAGATTAGGTAATGCTAAGAATAGGGTTGAAGAAAGAGAAGGCAAGTGGATTACTAAATTACAAGCACACAGGTTTGGGCTTAATGAAAGGCTTTCTATTAAGCCTTTTTTAGCCTCCAGACCATTGAAACATTGATGTTTATCTCTATGTTATTTTTACATAGTTGTTTTTGTATAAAGGTTTTTAACCATCATGTTTCGTTTACATGTTTTTATGTATATGTTTCTTTGTTTTTATTCAGTTGCAATTTTATATTTTTGGGACTCAACTGTTTCTTTAAGTCAATTATGACATCATGCTATTGGATATTTAAAAGGGATTATTTTCAGCAGCCTTTTATGTCTGATGAAGCGTTGGGTGTCAACGCGAAAGCGCTTACTACTACTCTGCTGCAGTTTTTGTTGTCCACAATAAACGAAGAGTTAATCCTACTTGTGATTTTCTTGGACTTTTTCGTTGAATTTTGAGTATCAGCTTGTGGTGCACTCCCTATCCTCATTTTTTCTACATGGTTTCATACATAAAGATGTTCAAAGGAGTTTCTATGCTTCTAGATCACAGCCAGTTGCTACCACATAAAGGAAAACACCACCTTAGAACTTTAAAAAAAAAAAAAAAAAAAAAAAAATGTTTTCATTGTATCTGTGTTTTATGAGTAATTTTAATTCCTTGAAATCACTGCAAATGCTTCATTTATAATTTTAATGTTTTTCTTTCAAAATGGCGGATGATGGGGGCCTGCTTTGGTAACATAATCTTGTTTTCTTGCTTTCATTCTTTCTCCCCAGAATAAATTTCAAGTCCTCATTATATGAGTCATGCCAGACATAAGGAAGTGGTGTAGTTTTCTCATGCCATTAAGATAGAAAGGCAGAACTGTGAAGCACTATCATCTAAACACACCTTCAGTAACAGAGCTGCTTCTGTGTTTCCCTGACTGAGCCTCATTTGTGTGTCTGTCAGAGCTTTTTCTATGCTATAAATAGCTGCTAGCTACTTCCAGCAAAAGAACGTAGGTAAATAGCAGGCGTTTGTAGCTCTAAAAGGCTTCCCCCACACACTCATGCTGAGATGTGAAAACTCTCCCTGCAGTAAATGAGCCTTGCTGTACATTTACAGGTGACAAGTAGTAGGACTGCATACTGGCAGTCTGCTACTTCCCAATGCCTTCAGTGGGATTTTTTTTTCTCTCTCCCATGAATGAGACAGAATTAAAATGTGCTTTACGAGTTCCTTAATTGTTTCTGTCATGTTCTCACCCCTTTTTTTCTATTTCATATTTATTTATACTTTGGTAACCAGGAAAGTGAAGTGGTCCCTGTACCTTTGCAGCCACAACTCAGGCTACACTGGCAAGCATAATAACAAGTAATAAGCGCGTTTAGCAATACAAAGAAAAAAATACTGACATAAAGACATTGGCTTTGTGTTGCACATGCAGTCTTTGTCAATGTGTAACAGTAAATAAGTAAACATTTAGCAGCATTTACTAGAATGTGTACATTAATAATGCTTATCTCTACTATGTTAAGTTTATTATTATAAATAATGAATTGTATGGACCCATATTGCACATACATATGCACACAAACACAAGTACTCACACACTCTCTCTCTCTCTATATAAATATATATATATATATATATATATATATATATATATATTTATATATATATATATATATATATATATATATATATATATATATAAACTACATGTGTACAAAACGTGTGTGTGTGTATAAAACAGAGAACTAGATTATATGCCTGTGTGTGTACTTCCTTTCCTTTATAAAGAAAAACTAAAATGGAAATTTCATGTACCTGTATCTGTCTACACATAAATACACACACACACACACACACACACACACACACACACACACACACACACACACACACACAGATACAGATGTGTGTGTGTGTTAGTATATAAAAATGTATGTAGCTGGTAGAGTAGTATATGTGGGATGCAATACTTTGTTTATATGCACGTGTCCGACTGTGTGTGCGTACATTTAAACACAGTTAAGTACTTCTGATTTCCTTTTCTTAATGTTTTTAATGTAAGACTACCTAGTAAACATATGATGTTAAGTTGTCTATCTCGCCTTCGTTCTTGCTGGTTGGGATCGGAGCCGATCTTCGGCTCCAACTCGGCCATCTTCTATAGCTCGAGAGCTGTTTTACTGGCTCAAGGCTACCCCTTATCCCATGATGCCTAGCGCTAACTACCCAGATCTCGTTTGCCGCTTCAGCTGCGGGGTGTCGTTTTTACTGGCTCAGGCTTGTATTAAGTTTCTTATTGAACTTTTCTTCTAAGATTAGTGTTTTTTCAGGGAGTTATTGTTTAGTTTTTAGTCTCTATAACTTGTTGTGTTAGCCAAGTATATTGTAGTTCCACCCCTTAGAACTCATTTAAATTAGAGAGTTCTCCCCTCCCCCTCCTATCCCTTTCTGTCAGGTTAGCGCTTAGTTTCAAGGCTTTCCTTCTATCTTCCTATAGGTAGCTGTTTAAGTTAGAGGCTTATCTTTTATAAAAAATCTTTAGCTTTAGCTGTAGTATACTGTGTGTTTTTCTCCCTTTTTTGCTAATATTGGTGTTGTGGCATTTTGTTATCGCTTTTCGGCCTTTTGGCTAAGATCAGTGTAGTATCTCTTGAGGTATTTTGTCGGATACAGGATGTCTAAAGAATCCATGGTATCTGGATTCAAGAAGTGTGACTCATGCTGTCAGAAAATGTCTCTGACAGATGGGCACATGGGCACACTTCTTGTGTCTACTGCTTAGGCGGAGTGCAGCTGCAGGACTCTTGTTCTATATGCCATGCATTTAGTCCAAGAGCTCTGCAGGAGCGTAAGAATAAGCTTATTCTTAGGGGTCTTTTAAAGCCCCAAGATTCACTGGCCAAGGCTAAGCCTGTGAAATCCCCAAAACCGTCCAAATCGTCGGCTCCAAGCTCGGAGCCATCATTGGTTCAGACCTTACCTGCTACTTCGATTCCTGCCGGAACCGATGAGACTATCTCCCCATCGGCTCCATCAGAATCTTCTGAGCCATCGCGGAGCCACAAGAGGCTGAGGTCCCCTTCTCTGGAATCCATACATTCGGCTCCTTGGTCTCCCCTGCTTCAGAGTGAGCGCAGTCACAGATCTTCCCACTCCTCCCGGTCCTCTAGGCTCTCAGATCACGACATGGAGAGAGTGGTCAGTAGGTTGCTGAAGTTGCAGGCACTTGCCAAGATGTTGTCCAGCCCTCCTCAACAGGTGTCGGCTCCGTCCACTTCTGTCGATGTTCCTCCTCCGACTCCTTTGAGCTCGGAGCCGGAGTTCATTAGGGTTTGAGTCGTAGAACCGTCGGCTCCGATAACTATTTCTCCTTCAATTCTGTCATCAGCTCCGATTCCCTCGATGGTGCTGTCTGTCAAGGGATCTGGGCGCTGTGGCTCCCTCATCGACTCCGAGGGGGTGAGTGGCATTGGACCCTTGTACGACCCCGTTCTCTCTCTCGGAGCTTCGGCGCAGGTGAGTTCGGCTCCTACATCGGCCTCGGAGCCGTCTCCCTCGGTGCAGAGAAGGATTTTGATTTCCTCGGAACTGGATCCTTCTCTGCATCGTGGCAGGGACGCCTTCGATGTCATGAGGAGTGTGCTGGCCTCTGAGTCAGCTCCACGATCGACCCCACAGGCTCCGTCCCCTGTAGTGCCTGCACCAACCTCTGCTCCTCCTCCAGACCCCAAGCATGGGGAACCGGCTCTCCAGGGCACCCCATTGGGTGTTTCCTCTTCTTCCGAGGCCTCCCCTGATCGTTCAGAGTAGCCCCCTCATAAGAAGAAGTGCAAGAGGAAGCACATTGACTCCCCTGAGTCTGTCACTTCTGATACAGACTTTGATGATGCGGAAGGGTCCCCCTCTGAAGATGTTTCCTTCTCAGATATCCTAGAAATGCTTAAGCAGAGGGGGAACTGGAGTCCCCTAGCCCCTACCGAGGATGAGTCTGTATTCCTGGATGCGTTCGGTTCCCGACCTTCCACCTCCTGGGTTTCTCCGCTTTTCGATCCACTCATGTCAGTGTTGGCCCGAAAGGCTTGGTCAGCCCCGGATACAGTGGAACCAACCCCGAGGAGACCTGGCAAGTTTATCACTGCACCCCTTGATAAGCAGTTCCTTACCAAAAGTGTTCCTGTGGATGCCATGGTGGTAGCAGCAGCCACTAAAAAGGAGTTAGTGGAAACTTCTTTGTCTGTCCATCCTCCTAACAAGGAGTCTAGGACTATGGATAGATACGGGAAGCGAATGTTTGCTTCAGTGACCTTTTCTATGAGGTCACTGAATTACTTATGCCATTTTACCCGGCTTCAGAGGGATCTCCTTAAAGAGCTCGAAGATACCCTTCAAGATCCATCAGCTGAAGGGGCTCAAGCTAAAGTGGCTTCCCAGCTGGCGACCCTTAATTCTGTAGTCAACTCCTCCATGAGGCTCATTTCCTATGCAGCCAATGGTGCGAGTAGAGCCGCAGGTACAGGCGTGGGCCTTAGGAGACACATATGGATGCAGCGGTTTAATTTTGCGGAACCCTTTAGAGCGTCATTCACCAACACCCCCTTTGACAGTTCCTTTCTTTTTGGACCACAGGTGAAAGACACTTTGACTAGGTGTGAGCAGGAAGGCAAGACTCTTATCTGCCGTGGGAGTCCATTTTTCCACTCCTTCCAGACCATACCCCAAGGGTCAGAAGAGTGGTAAAATGTGGTTCCGAAAATCCCAGGGAGCCCCGCCTGACACACGTAGTGATTTTTCCTCCAGGGGCAGAGGAGGAAACAACAACAATAGACACTGCCCTCATGGAAGAGGGCATCCGTAGAACCAGGGCAGCAGAGAATCCTTCTCTGAGAAGCCCTTCCAGCAACCTTGAAGGGTTGCCCGGCTGCCCGTCTCTGGAGGCAGTCGGGGGAAGACTTTCACTGTACCCAAAAGCCTGGCAAAGTTTAACGCAAGACACATGGGTACATCAGTTATATCTGGAGGTTACAAAATCCCCTTCTTTCAACCCCCCTTACCGTCAAGCAGATCCCCTCCAGATGTTCCACCCAATCTGAGGGACCAAGCAGTCATAGAAGTTTCAAAACTGCTAGAAAAAAAGAGTCATCCAGGAAGTCCCGGCAGACCAACATGGATCCGGAACTTACTCAAGGTTCTTTTTGGTACCAACAAAGACAGGGGACTGGAGACCGATTCTGGATTGCAGCAGACTAAACAAGTCTATTCAAAGAACAAAGTTTCGGATGGTCACACTACAGTCCATTCTACCCTTTCTGGGTCAGGACAATTGGATGTGCTCCATAGATCTTCAGGATGCGTACTATCACATCAAAATGGACAGGCGCTCCAGGAGATTCCTTCGCTTCCGGCTGGGAGCCAGTCATTACCAGTTCAGAGCTCTGGCCTTTGGTCTCACCACAGCCACCAAATGTGTGGCAGTGGTCACAGCTCACCTGAGATGTCAAGGATTCCAGGTGTTTCCATATCTAGACGACTGGCTCCTCACTGCTACTACCAGACATCAACTTCTGCAAGCCAGGGACTACACAATCTCAGTCTGCTCCCAGCTAGGCATCACAATAAACTTCGAAAAATCTGCCTTGTTGCCCTGTCAATCTATCACCTATATAGGAGCAGACTTGGACACAAGGAACATGTCTGCAAGGCTTCCGCCAGACAGGGTATCGTTAATTCGCCAGCAAGTACAAATTCTAATGGAGAGCAAAAGGATTCCAAGTCAGATTCGTACTTCAAACTCTGGGTTCCATGGCAGCGGCCATTCTCCTAATCCCTCTGGCCCGCTTTCACATGAGAATCCTTCAGTGGCTTATGTTCACACAGTGGTCTTTCCACCAGCTTCCCATGTCTCACATGATTATGATTACAGAAGCATGCAAAAGGCACCTTTCCTGGTGGATGGTCTCCACACTAGTGTCTCGGGCAGACCCTTCATTCAGCCCCCTCCGGTTGCCACAGTGACCACAGACGCCTCCCTGATAGGGTGGGGGGGGGTGGCATTATCAGGGCAGGACAGTCCAAGGCACTTGGCAGCCTCACGAATACCATCTGCATATAATTGTCTTGGAAATGAGAGCTGTGCTCTTAGCATTGCAAGCTCTTCAGGACTCTCTTCCTTCTGGGACCACTGCAATTCGAACGGACAACATGTCAGTGGTGTGGTACATCAATAAGCAGGGCGGAACCAGGTCCTACCCCCTATGTCGAGTAGCACTCAGACTCTGGCAGTGGGTGATTTCCTCCCAACGATTTCTGATTGCGACGCACATCCCTGGGATGTCCAATGTCATAGCGGACAGGCTCAGTAGAGCTATTCTCATGCCTCACGAGTGGTCTCTGATCCAGGTAGTTGCGGATCTGATCTTCCGCAAATGGGGGACAGCCTTGCTGCGACCTTTTTGCCACCCCTTCAACAGCAAATCCAGCTACTACTTCTCCCTTTTTCCGCTTCTTGGTAATTCTCCCAGAGACGCTCTAGTCCACAATTGGCCTCAGGGACTTCTTTATGCCTTCCCTCCGTTTCCCCTGATACCGAAACTCTTACAGAAAGCAATGTCATTGGGTTGCAGAATGATCCTCATTGCCCCCTACTGGCCTCGACTAATATGGTTCCCATTCCTGCACCATTACCTTCTCGAGCAGCCTTGGACTGATCCGTTTCCAGACCTACTGATTCATCAATCAGGTGGGCTGCATCAATCCCTTCAAACACTCCAGCTCACAGCTTGGTTGCTACACTTCCAACCTTAGCCAGGCTTCCCAGCATTTCCCAGGCCGTACGTGAAATTATTGTCTCCTCTCACAAGTCCGCCACTAGAAGGACTTATGCTAGCAAATGGAAATGTTTTTCTTGTTGGGCAGAGGCTAGGAACATAGATCCCTTTTCAGCCCTAGTCCACGAAATCTTGGAGTTCCTAGCAGAACTTTTTCATTCTGGGTCCACTTCTGCTACAGTCAGGGTTCAATTAGCAGCCATTTCAAACTTTCATGTTGGGTTGTCTAATGCAAACACTATGTCTCATAAGCTATGTAAAGCTTTTCTAAGAGTAAGACTACTCTCCTTAGACCCCCAGTGAGAGATCCCCCTCCTCCTTGGGACCTAAACTTGGTACTAACCTCCTTAGTTATGCCCCCTTTTGAACCTGCAGCGTCCTGCTCCATTAAGTTCCTATCTTGGAAAACTCTCTTTCTGGTAGCTATTACTTCAGTCAGACGCGTCTCTGAACTTCAGGCACTATGTGTACGTCCTCTATACTTAGTTTTTCATAAGGACAGGATTGCTCTGAGGACTAATCCCTCTTTCCTTCCGAAAGTCTGCTCAGAAAATAATTTAAACCAATCTATAGACCTACCTGTGTTTTTTCCTAACCACACCAACAAGGCAGAATACAAATTACATCAATTGGATGTTCATAGACAATTGCATTTTTACCTGCATAGAACAAAAGATATAAGGAAGTCGGACCAACTATTCCTTTCCTATGCTCTGGGCAAACAAGGTCTCCCAGTTTCCAAAGTGACCTTTTCCAGGTGGTTGTCTCACATTATTACCTTCATCTATCAACTGAGAAAGAGTTATCTGTCAAACCAAAAGGTCATTCTACTAGGGCTTTGGCCACCTCTGTGGCCTTCCATTCTAGGTTGCCCATGGACTCTATCTGTGCAGCTGCTACGTGAGCAAACCCTCATACCTTTATTTCTTATTACAAGCTAGATATGGTCTCCAGGAGCAGAGCTAACTTTGGTTCCACTGTTCTGAAAAGTCTGTTCCAATGAGCAGCCCAGGATTGTAGGCGCTAGGGATGCTGTCCCAACCAGCAAGAATGAAGGTGAGATAAACAACTTAACATAAAGAAGTTATGTACGTACCATAACATTCCATGTTAGTTGTCCTCATCTTGCCTTCCTTCTTGCGTCCCACCCTCCATTCCCCTATCTTATTGGACCGAGAGAAGTTCAAGTTTCACTGGCTGAGTGTTCTCTGGTTGTTTCCTATACTAACTTACAGAGTATGACAGGTGTGCTCAACATTTTGTTTGGAGAGGTTCATTCTCTAGCTATGGCTAGGGTTAGCTATTTCAAACGAGATCTGGGTAGCTAGCACTAGGCATCATGGGATAAGGGGTAGCCTTGAGCCAGTAAACCGCTCTCGAGCTATAGAAGATGGCCGAGTCGGAGCCGATGATCGGCTCCGATCCCAACCAGCAAGAAGGAAGCCGAGATGAAGACAATTAACATGGAACGTGTTATGGTAGGTACATGACTTCTTTTTAAAGTAAATTCAGCTGTATATTATGGTTGCCATCAATGGTCATATTTCCTTTGTGGACTACAAAATGCTCGTGCACTCTATCACTGTAAGGACCGACTCAAAATCAGTGGGAATCTCTTACTATGGATCTTTGTGTACCAGATATGCATTCCCCTCAGGGAGGATGTTACAGAAACACATGAAAGACCTTTTTATGAATTATATCAGTGCATCTAGTTGATAGGCTTGCCACTTCTCTCTTTCTGCAGATGTTTAGTGTTTCACTGTTGCAGTCATCACATTTGGGTTATCTGCTTGCAGTAGCCCTCAATTGGCCTGATTATCAAAGTCTTGGGTCCTGCGTCGGATGCTGTCTCATCTTCCATGACGTCAGGTAGTCAGGGGTATAAAGCATGCAGCCAATGCCATTATATCAGTCTTTCTTGCCGTGCGGTGCCAGAAGCAGAAGCAGTTCGCAAGTGTCGGTCGACTCCTGAAATTTTCATTTTCGAGTTTCGAGTTTCAGAACCGAAAGTCTTCAACTAAAGCTAAGTACCCGTTGGGGAAACTTTTTCTTGCTCTAAACCGATGTCAGTAAAAGTCAATAATGGTATTTTTTGTGGAAAGCAAATACCTCATAAAGATTTTCATTCATACTGTACTCCTTGCCTAGGCCCTGAACACGACGTACCTCGCTGTCGGTTTTGTGCCTTATTTAAACAACCAACTGTTCGTCGTTGGTATATTTACGCTTCTAAATTTTTTGGTACCCATTTCAATTATCCAGATATGTCTTCGGTAAGCCACCCGACTACCGACATTCTGAAAAAACGCAAAGATAAAGACAGAGACAGGCCGCCTAGGTCCAAAGCTGCCGACGACGCTTCTCCTAAGCAAGTCACCAGTTTGCCTGTACTCAGTGAAGCGCTTTCGCAGCCCCTGATGCCCGCTACTTCAGATTCGCAGGCCTCTACTGAGATCCATTCGGAGTCGAACCTGTGGATGTCTCTATCTTGGATGGGTCCAGAGTCGCTGTGCAGGCACCGGCTTCTGAGGGTGTATTCAGGCCTACTGACTTGGATATTAAACCAACGCCATCTTCTTCAAGGCCTAAAACTCGAACCATGCCTAGAAAACCGACGCCCAGACCACATGGTCAGGCCTCTATGCCTAAAAAACAAATGATAAGAATGGCTGAAGACCTTATTACTTTAATCAGGGGAAGCCAACCTTCCCCCTCTAAGAGACCTAGGACTGAATTTGCTTATGATCAGGATTCTGAAATTTCTGTTTCCTGTGATGACCAGGATTTACCCTTATCTACCTGTGAGGATTCTGATGTCTGATGCAGAGGACTCTAGTCCCTCTGCTTCCCCCCCAGAGGATTTCTCTTTTGGTGAAACCTTGCATACTCTTAGGGAACATTTTTGCTGGGTAAGCCAGGATTATTCTGATTCTAAAAAGAGGCTTAGGGATTTCTTACTCCTGTCCCAACACAGGCCTTTAGCTATCCCTCCTGTACTAGACATTGTTGATGATGCCTTTTCAGAATCTAGCTTGGCCCCTGACTCTTGACCTCCTGCTCACAGAAAACCTGATAGATATTACAGGGTTCCTGACTCTCACAAGTTACTTTTTAAAAATCCTACTGCGAATCCTGAGACCATTTCACAGGGACCCAAGGACATTAACGCTACTACTGCTAAAAATCCTGCCCCCTCTGATAGAGATTCCAGGGCACTGGATAGATGGGGTAAGAAGGTATACACTTCTACAACATTGGCCATTAGGGCCTTAAACTGTCAGTTTCATATGTTAAAAGTATCAACAGCATATTATTGGATTGTTTAAACAGAAAATGATGTTGATTCCTGACTGTGCTGAAAATAAGGATTTGCAGGATTTAATGCATTCTGCTGAACAAGTTGGAAAACATACTTTGGAATGTGGTTTTGATTCACTAGAGGCATCTTGCAGGGCTGCTGTCACTGGGTCTGTACTTAGAAGGCATGCTTGGCTTAAGGAGCAATCCTTGCCAGATCATGTTAAAGCTAAATTGCTGTTAAAGATTTCCTGCAAGTACAGCCTCCCAGATTTAGTAGGCATTGGCCCTCTTAAGAATTGGTCCTTTCCTGCCTCTTCCATGCCTTCTCAGTCCAAACCCAGAACCAGCAGAACACCCAAGCTTCAGTTCCAAGGTACTCACAGGACTAAGCAGTGGGGGGCTCCCACTTCCAAAGCAGGGAGTAGTAAGACTCCCCCCATGGTAAACTGTTTCAATGACTTAACTTTAAAACTTCCAAGCCCTGCACAACTGACTGTTCCTTTAGAGGAGGAAAGATTGCCCTGCAGGCAACAAATTGGGAGCTCATTACCCAGGACAAATGGGTTTTAAATATAGTTTCCCCAAGGATACAGATTCCACTTCCACTCCTTACCAACCCCAAATGGTTTACCAGATCTAACCCCAAATCAGTGGGCAGAGACTCAAAAGCAAGTTCTCTCTCTCTCTCAGTGTCAGGGCTATTCAACCTGTCCCAGTAGAGGAAAGGGGGCAAGGTTTATATTCAAGACTTTTCCTGGTGCCCATAAAAGACAACTCCTAGCGTCCTATCCTGGACCTTTCTATCCTAAACACATTTTTGGTGATCCCAAAATTGAAGATGGTAACTCTTCACCAGCTGCTTCCTATGCTAGGCAAGGATGCCTGGTTGGCAACACTGGATGTAAAGGAAGCCTACCTGTACATCCCAATAAGGGAATCTTGGAGAAGATAGCTACGCTTCAAAGCAGGCTACATGCACTATCAGTTCTCTGCATTGCCCTTTGGCTTATGTACTGCACCCAGGGTATTCACAAAGTGCCTAGCTCTAGTCATTGCATTTTGCAGGAAAAGAAATATTCAGATATACCCATACCTGGATGATTGTCTAATTCAGGCAGAAAGCCAGGACATACTATTGAATCATCTGGTGTTTGTACAAAAAGTGCTAACTTCTCTGGGGTACACCATAAATGCAAAGAAATCACATCTTGTACCCTGCCAACAAATTGTATTCCAGGGAGCAAGCTTGAACACAACTTCCCAGATGGCTTTCCTCATGCCAGAGAAGCAAGTTCATTTGTTAGCCTACTTCAAACTACTGGCCACAAAGACCCAGCTGTCTGCAAGGAAACTACTGCAAACCCTGGGGTTCATGGCCTCCTGCATTCTCCTAATTCCATATGCAATACTGCATATGAGGAAACTACAGTGGTATCTAAAAAGCGTATGGTGTCAACATTCTCAGGATCTAGAAGCAATGATTCCTATCATACCTTGTCTACAAATAGAGTTACTTTGGTGGGCAGAGGCCTGCCACCAAAACAAGGGACTGCCATTCACTCTACCCCCTGCCGCTCAAACCTTAACAGACGCATCAGACTATGCATGGGGGGGGCTCACTTAGCAGGGAAGTGCATTCAGGGCAAATGGAACCCAAGTCAAATGCACCTGCATATCAATCAAAAAGAAATGTTAACTGTACAGAATGCTCTGACAGCCTTCAAGGACCACATTCTTCCTGGACAATTAATGGGTAAAGACTGACAACACCACTGTTATGTGGTACATAAACAAGCAGGGAGGAACCCACTCATACCCTTTCTGCAGACTAGCCATGGCTCTGTGGATCACAGCCTTGAGCTACCAAGTGCACCTACAGGCTCATTTCCTGCCAGGAAAGCTAAATACACTGGCAGACGAACTAGAACGAACAAGATATTCAACATGTTGAGAAATGAATGGGGGAGCCCAGAGATAGACCTGTTTGCCTCTGCCCAGAACTACCAATTGGACAAATTCTGCACAAGGACTCCCCATAAACAAGCTTGGAAAGTGGATGCCCTGTCCTTCACCTGGAAAAACCTATCAGTTTATGCCTTTCCCCCTCTGCCTCTCCTCTCCAAGGTACTACTAAAGATCAAACAGGACAAACTAAGGATGATACTGATTGCAACAGACTGGCCACACCAACACTAGTACCCACTTTTGCACAGTGTGTCACTGTTGGTACAATGGCACCTGCCTCAGACCCCTGCCCTGCTGTCCCAGCAGGAGGTCCAGATTATGCACCCACAGCTTTAAACCCTCAACCTGGCAGCCTGGCTAATTACCTGATCTCTCTGTTACCATCCCTCAGTAAGCAAGTGTTGGATGTCATTCTGGAGGCAAGGAGGCCTAGTACTAGAAAATCCTATGCTGAAAAATGGAAAAGATTATGTTCCTGGAACCAAACTCAGGGGATGGGCACAGCCACGCCCAATTTACCTCAGATTCTTCAATACTTAACTAAGATGCTTCACAAGGGCCTTTCCTTTTCCTCCATCAAAATTCATGCCTCAGCCATTTCAGCTCATTACAACACAGAACTACCCCTCTTCTCTCATCCACTGCTGAAGCAGTTCCTCAGAGGGGCCAAAAACTTAAGACCACCCAGGAGAGCCCCTACTGCAGCCTGGGACCTTAACTTTGTATTGGAAAAACTTACTGTACCTCCTTTTGAGCCAGCTGCAAATGCAGAGTTGAAATTCCTTTCTTGGAAAACAGCCTTCCTTTTAGCCATCACTTCAGCAAGAAGGGTGTCTGAATTACAGGCCTTCATGGCAGTGGAGCCTTTCATCATCTTTCATGCAGACAGGGTGTCCCTCAGGACCAATCCCTCCTTCATGCCCAAGGTGGTATCCAGTGTGGCCCTTAATCAGTCCATTCATTTGGCAACCTTCTTTTCTAATCCATAGAACAAAGGGGAATGAATACTATACTCCTTAGATGTGCACAGACAACTTAGATTTTACTTGGACAGGACTAAACCTCTCAGGAAATCTGAACAGCTGCTGGTTGCATTTGCTGCAGGGGCAGAGGGGAAGGCCATTTCAAAGCAAACCATTTCTAAATGGATAGGCCATTGCATTCATTTCTGCTATAAGCATTGTGGAAAACCTACTCCACAGGGGATAAGACCACATTCAACCAGGGCTGCATCTACCTCTACAGCCTTTCTCAGAGGTGTCCGTACCAGGGACATCCTAGAAGCTGCTACCTGGAGTTTTGTACATACCTTCACCAAGCATTACCATTTGCCAATTTTCTCTAATTCCAGAGCTGGTTTTGCCACTGCAGTCTTGCAGGGCCTTATAGCTGGTCCTAATGCTATCTAATTTCCTCCTCCCTTCCTTAGCTTTTGGAATCAACCCAAATGTGATGACTGCAACAGTGAAACATGAAGAACATAGTACAGTTGTTTACACTTACCATAAATGTAGATGTTAGAGTGTATTCACTGTTGCATTCCTAGTTACCCTCCCTCCAGCCCCCTGACTTCTATTGGCTGTACTGCTATTCTTGTTCACTATGTTTAAAGCTTTTTGATGTATTTGCTTTTTTGTTGGAGGTGTAACTTTATATAGTTGCTTCCCATTATGGGGGCACCTGACATCTGGAGCAAGAAAAACTGATGTAATGAAGTCGGCTGCATGCTTTATACCCCTGACTACCTGACGTCATGGAAGATGAGACAGCAACCGATGCAGGACCCAAGACTTTGATAATCAGGCCGACTGAGGGCTACTGCAAGCAGATAACCCAAATGTGATGACTGCTACAGTGAATACACTCTAACAGCTACATTTATGGTAAGTATACACAACTGTACTTTAAAGGTACTGAATACGGGAAAGGTTTAATGCTTTCTCAGTTTTCTGCCGTTTCTAATTTCTCTGACAGTTTATTGAACATGCGCATTGAACTGCTGTGGAAAACTTAAGGGTTATCATGCGAAACATGTTTACTTTCATGCTGTCTTAATCTAACAACATTAATTTACTAATTTAAAGGTGCAGTAAACAATGCAAATGTGCATACAAATGGCTAGCAACCTTTAAGCCATTTCTGTAACATATATCTTCTCTAGATCTTAAGTGTCTTCTTTGTGACATTTGCTGTATCTATGTGAACGCAACTGATATTTTTAAGAGTCCATGATTTATATAGCAGTGATAGGCGAGTCCTCAGTGTCTGACAAGATGGGAGGGAAAAGACCGAAGGAAAATTAGTTATGACTAATGTAAAGGGAGGACTTTGGGGCAAATTTATCTTTGAATGCTGAAGCATTTCATCTACTTATGCCGTCATTCGATCCTCCTCAATGTAGAGATGTTTTAAGAGGGATTGACACTTAAAGAAACATATCATTTGATGACTCTGTACTGGTTGACAAGCTGCAATTGATTTGTCTGAATTTTTAAACCATCAAATCATTTTTTTTATTTATGCAATTGCATATTAAAAATGGTCTTGTCATCTACTTCATTTGTATATCTGCTCTACTTGATGTCAGTCTAATGTTGAAACAGAAGGCTAAGAATTTAAGTTCTAGTTTTCATGATGGTGTTTAATCTTCCCCAGTCCTCCTTTGTCTAATGTGTGACCCACAAGCAAGTCACTTACTCAGATGCTTCTCCTGGTCATTCCTGAAGGGGACTATGTTCCCAGTGGTCCTACCTAATTTACCAATGTGCAGTAATGTAAAGGGGAAGAGGTTGGTATAATGATGAAGATCTTTATTAAATAGACACATGGTATAAGGTTTGACTCTGATCTCTGGATGTGAGGCCAGTTTGTAATAGTCTGCAAATGATAATCTAGTATCAGAAGGGCAATGATCTCTGGATGTGAGGCCAGTTTGTAATAGCCTGCAAATGATAATCTAGTATTAGAAGGGCAATTTCAGGAGTGGGTCTGTTTATCACATATTGATAGATAAAGCTGGAAAAATAATCTGGTACTATAGTAGATATCTGATGAACCCGGGAAACACTTTGCAGAGTATACATAGCTACAGTATAATTGGGATCCAAATGTCACGCTGTAAAGTAGGAATTGCAAATAAGAAAGAAAAATTTGTTTCATCTATTGGGAAGAGGTACAAGGCTGTTCATATTCCCATAAAGCCTGATTGCTAGCACAGCTAAGGAATTGTTTGTTTGTAACACATTTGAAGAAGTTGAATATTGCATATGTTGAGTAATATTTCTAGCAGTGTTCTAGACTGAAACATATTTATGTGGTTGGCTGATGGTGGAGTTAAGTTTTTTTTTTATCTGTTTTGACACTAATGGTAAATATTTAAGTAGTAGCTGTCTCTGCTATTAACAAGCACATTGTTATTTAGTTGTGTATAAGAACGTCTTCAACCTCCCATGGGGGAAATAATGCTTGTCCACTACAAATCTAAAGTCTGATTTATGAGCCTATTTCACTGGCAATCATAGTCATATGACTATGTTTCTGATATAATATTTAAAACGGTTCTAATTGGATCATTTTCTGTAAGTTACTATGATTATAGAACAATGATATTGTTTATGCAAATACAAACAAGTGAAACATTTAAATAGCTCATGTGATATGTCACCTGAATTATAAATTTATTAGAAAAGTGAGTGTGAATTAAGATGTCGGAAGAGCGGTTGTGAAGTGGTGGATTTATACCTGTATCTTCAAGAATAAGGAATGTAAACTTTTTCATATTATATTGTAACTGCATGCTAAAACAAATATATTCCAAATAGTTGGCATTTGCTGTCTAGTTCAGATGTTAAATTGATGAAAATGCATTACCAGCTGTCTTATATATTTTAGTATCTGTTTGATTCACATTTTCTTATTTATTGTTGCTTGTTGTTTAAAGATATGACACCTTGGCACATCCTGGTTTGACGAAGTATTACTCTATTATAGTCCTGTAAATAGTGGGCAGCCAGAGTGGTGCAGCGGTTAGCGTTGTCGCCTCACAGCAAGAGGTTCTCCAGTTCAATCCTCGGCTGGGGTGCCTTCTGTGTGGTGTCTGCATGTCCTCCCTGTGGTCGTGTGGGTTTCCTTCAGGTGCTCCGGTTTCCTCCCACATCCCAAAGACATGCTGTAGGTGGATTGGACACTCTAAATTGGCCCTAGGCGTGAGTGCGTGTGTGCGCCTTCCGTGGAAGGTTGGGTGCCGGGCTGGCAAACTCGACACCGTAAAACTCTACTGCTAATCATGAGTGGATAGGTGATCCGCTGTGGCAACCGCTAACTGGGAAAAGCCGAAAGAAGAATATATTCCTATGAATAGTCTCCTTAAAATAAAATTTCTTTGTGGAGCTCGGATGAAGATGGTTGATAGGCCTAGATCCATCAGACTATCCCTCATGACATATCTGTCGGGCTAGGAATGATTGTCATTCCATGTTTGGTTCAGAAGGAATTTCATTTTAGATTCACTTTATTAAATACAATCACATTTGAGTTTTTTCATTTTTTTAAACCTGACGTAAGACTTACTTTGCTGTCATTGATAAAAGAAGCTTGATTATCTACATCATGCAAAACAACACATGTATGTATGTGTATGTATATGTATATGTATATATATATATATATATATATATATATATATATATATATATATATATGGGTCTACTGTATAAGTTCGAAAATACACTTCTGTGAACTCACACAGTAGACCCTGGGTTACGAGAAAGTGCACTTAATCGAAAGTGCACTTTCGGGAAACCCGCTTCAGCGAACGGGCTACTACTGATTTTAGTGCAGTAGTTATGGACCTTAGGGATAGGGCGAGGGACCTTAGCTAGTAGGGCTATCCCCTTACCATGACCCGCACCCTAACCCTAAGGTCCGTGACTACCGCACCACAGTGGAGGATAGCCTGTCCTCCACTGTGGTGAACACGACCTTAGGTTAGTGTGGTCATGGTAAGGGGATAGCTAGTAGGGCTATCCCCTTACCATGACTTGTGCCCTAACCCTAAGGTCCGTAACTACTGCACCACAGTGGAGGACATAGCACGTTTTCCTGTTGTCCTCCACTGTGGTGCGATCCTCTCGTAGAAGCTGAGTTCGTGAAAGTGCACTTTCGAATAAGTGCACTTTCGAGTAACTTGAGCGGTCTACTGCTCTTTTTTGAATATGTGGTATTCGATGAAAAGCAGTTGACCCATAGATATATATATATATATATATATATATATATTGTTGAAAAGACAAAACCCAGTCCACAAGATATATCGAAACACCCAAAAACTGGAAAGGAACCACAGCAAAATAATTAGTTTCTTCTTAGTCTAAAGAAGTGGATGTTTGCTCCACGAAAGCGCTTACATCTTATATAATAAAGTCGTTTGTCTCACTTTTAAAGGATTGAATTTTCGTACTAGCTAAGAAGAAACTAATTATTTTGCTGAGGTTCCTTTCCAGTTTTTGGGAGTTTCTATATATATATATATATATATATATATATATATATATATATATATATATAGATATATATATATAAATATATATATATATATATATATATATATATATATATATACACACACACACACATTATTGAAGAGACTGTTGCATTAGAAAAGAAAAATGGACGAGAGTTAAGTTTCAGAAATAGATTGATATGGACCTAACGTTCCTGTCTCTAAAAATTAATTAAACTTAAACATCCATGGAAAAGATCTAACCTGACAAGGTATTTAAAACTAAATAAAGCCCAAATAATTTTTCTTCAAGAAACTTGTTTTAAATTAAATAATTATATATGGAATCCTAATGAATACATGACTTTAATAAGCTCTTCTTATACGTCCAAGACTAGAGGAGTAACAATACCATGGAAAAAGAATATTATTAACCCTGGGATTATCTACAAATATATAGACAGAGGGTTGTATAGCTCTTATTATATTGAAATTTAATAATAGAAAATGGACACTAGTAAATTTATATTGGTTTCCTGGCATGGGAGTAAGTACAGCAAAAAATTTGGACTTTATTGCTAGTAATTATAAAGGTAACTTAATAAATAGGAGGAGACTTTAATTGTATACTTAATAATTTGGAAACTACTAACAGAAGACCTCTTTGTCTGCCACTGCAAAAATTCTAAAACAAAGGACAGAGGCATTTAATTTATTGGACACATTCAACGTAAAAAATGCTAATTCATTAATATATTCCCATTAAGACTATAGATTTGGCATGCAAACCAGAATAGGTAAAATATATGTCTCAAGATCTGTGCTAAAAAAAATTCTGCTTTCTCAATAATTCCATGTCCTTTGTCTGATTCTTTTATTTTGAAGTTTCAAACTGAGTTTAATTCATTAATTATCACATCCAGAATTTCATCTCATATTACAAAAAGCAAAGAGTTTAAACCATAATTATCAGAACTTAATTTTTTTCTAGAGACTTATTGCACTCTAGATGTTAATGCAGTTATGATTTGGGATTCACTAAAAGCTTATATATATGGCAGAACTCTCTCTTTAAAAACAAAATTAAAGAATGTTACTCAGAATTGCAAGAACTACAATCTCAACTTTTATTTCTTGAATCTAAAAAGACTTCAAACTCTTCTGATAATAAAAAGAAAATAGAAGACCTAAACAAAAATATATGAAATTCTAACCCATAAGACCAATCTTGCACTAGAAAGATTAAAGATAAAATCCTATGATACCTCACCTAAACATCTGAATAAGCTATCCGACTCTAATAATATTGTCAATATCCTACATGAGGGGAAACAGAAAAATGTTTCAGATAACGGTGACATCCTTCATGCCTTTAAACAACATTATGCAGAACATTATAAAAAGGAAAGTCTTTCAATTGATCAGTTGAATCTGGAAGCAATTACTACTAACCTAAATAAAATTCCTGAGAAACTAAAACTCTATCTTCAAAGACCAATCACACACAATGAGGTCACGGACAAAATAAAATAAAGTAAACCTAACAAAGCCCCAGAAATAGAATGCTTAATTATAGAAATGTACAAACTCTTTTCTATATCCATAACAACCCTATTCCATAAAACACTACTTGAAGTCCAGTCACAAGGAATAATTCCTCCTCCTTGGAGATATTCTCTAATTACTCCTATTCTGAAAGAAAATAAAGAACCGCATTATTGTAGCTCCTGTATACCAATATACTCACTGAATAATGATTATAAGATATTTATGTCCATTTTAGTTCAGATAAAAATTCCCATATCCAAAATACTTAATAATGACCAAACTGGATTTATACACAACAGACATATGCATGATAATGTCAAAAGGATTCTAACCCTTATTGAAATTTTAATTAGGGAAAATCAGGAAACTTTGATAATTAGAGTAGACATACAAAGGGCATTTGAGTCTTTAATTTTGGATTATTTATTTAAAGTTTTAGTTCTATTCAACTTTCCTTCCTTTATTATGCTTATGAGGAATGTTTTTATAAAAACAATTTAACTTATGTTAAATTAGGACCGTTTACCTTGGAACCTATTCATGTTACCAAAGGTACTAAGCAGGGATGTCCCATGTCACCTATTTTGTTTGCATTGGCTATAGAAATACTAGTATGAAATAATTCAAATATAAAGGGTATAGATATATATGACCAATATAATTCTAAAATAATGCTGTTTGCTGATGTTATGCTTCTTACATGTCCAAATTTCAACAAGGTCATAAAAGAATTAGATTTACTAATTGAAAAATGTTATGATTTTGGGCCTTCATATTAATAAGTCAAAATCAGAATTATTGTTATTGAATAAAAGGAAAGAAGTACAAGTAAATAGGCATCATATCATTGTGTCTAAGTTACTTAGGAATTATTTTGTGCAAAGATATAGAATAGACATTAATTGCAAACTATAGTAATATTATTAATGTAATAGAAATATCTGTGAATAAGTGGAGCAAAATATTTATGACCTTTGAAGATGGACTACAGCGGGTAAAGATGGTCCTACTTCCTAAAAATATTATATGTAGTCCAGGTTATTCCCATATGTCATGAGAAGCATTTTCTTAAAGAAATAAGTACAATTATACTAAAGTTTCTGTGACTCAGTAAATGAAATAGAGTTGCTGTGTGACGTCATATTAGACCATGGGAACTAGGAGGACTTAATTTTCCAGGTATTGAAAATACATAAAGGCTTCCATATTTAAAATAGCCATTGACCGGATAAGCCCTAACCACTCCCCTAATTGGAAAATGTTACATTCTATTATACTAATAAATGAAAATATCTGATCAAAAAATCTTCCGATAACAGAAAAATCTAACAAGTTATGGTATTTATTATGTATAAATATGCAATATAATTTCATAAAGCCAACTAAATTGAACTTAATTCACTAACTTTTTAAAACTTTTTGGAAAATTTGTTAATATAAATATTGGTATAAAACTTTGGTTTGATCTTTTAATTTCATTCTGGACATGGCTGTGGTGAATACGTATTTTAACAAGAGGGAGGAGCATAGGGTGACATACAAAACTGGAGGAAAATGCACACAGGTGGATTATATCTTATGTAGGAGGGCCAGTTTGAAGGCGATTGGAGACTGTAAAGTGGTGACCAGAGAAAGTGTAGTTAGGCAGCATAGGATGGTGGTTTGTAGGATGACGGTGATCAAGAAGCGGAGGAGGAGTGTGAGGGCAGCACCAAGGTTCAAATGGTGGAAATTGAAAAAGGGTAGTTGTGAGATGGAGTTCAGGGATGAGTTAAGACAGGCACTGGGTGGCAGTGAAGAGTTACCAAATAGCTGGGTAACTACAGCAGAGCTAGTAAAGGAGACTGCTAGAAAGGTGCTTGTTATCACATCGGGACAGAGGAAGGACGACAAGGAGACATGGTGGTGGAATGAGGAAGTACAGAAGAGTATACAGGCAAAGAGGTTGGCGAAGAAGAAGTGGGATTGTCAGAGAGATGAAGAAAGTAGACAGGAGTATAAGGAGATGAGGTGCATGGCAAAGAGAGAGGTGGCGAAGGCTAAGGATAAGGCATATTAAGAGTTGTATGAAAGGTTGGACACTAAGGAGGGAGAAAAGGACCTGTACCAATTGGCTAGACAGAGGGACCGAGCTAGGAAAGATGTGCAGCAGGTAAAGGTGATAAAGGATAATGAGGGAAACATACTCACAAGCGAGGAGAGTGTGTTGAAGAGATGGAAAGAGTACTTTGAAGGGTTGATGAATGAAGAGAATGAGCGGGAGAGAAGGTTGGATGATGTAGGGATAGTGAATCATGAAGTACAATGGATTAGCAAGGAGGAAGTAAGGATAGCTATGAAGAGAATGAAGAATGGAAAGGCTGTTGGCCCAGATGACATACCTGTGGAAGCATGGAGGTGTTTAGGTGAAATAGCAGTGGAGTTTTTAACCAGATTGTTTAATGAAATCTTAGAAAGTGAGAGGATGCCTGAGGAATGGAGAAAAAGTGTTTTGTTACCTATTTTTAAGAATAAGGGTGATGTGCAGAGCTGTAGTAGCTACAGAGAGATTAAATTGATCAGTCACAGCATGAAGGTATGGGAAAGAGTAGTAGAAGCTAGGTTAAGAAGGGACGTGATGATTAGTGAACAGCAGTATGGTTTCATGCCAGGAAGGAGCACTACAGATGTGATGTTTGCTCTGAGAGTGTTGATGGAGAAGTACAGAGAATGTCAGAAAAAGTTGCATTGTGTTTTTGTAGACTTAGAGAAAGCATATGACAGGGTGCCTAGAGAGGAGTTGTGGTATTGTATGAGGAAGTCAGGAGTGTCAGAGAAGTATGTAAGAGTGGTACAGGATATGTATGAGGGTAGTGTGACAGCAGTGAGGTCTGCAGTGGGAGTGACGGATGCGTTTAAGGTGGAGGTGGGGTTACATCCAAGGATCAGCTCTGAGCCCTTTCTTATTTGCAATGGTGATGGACAGGTTGACAGACGAGATGAGACAGGAGTCCCCATGGACTATGATGTTTGCAGATGACATTGTGATCTGTAGTGAGAGTAGGGAACAGGTGGAGGACACCCTGGAGAGATGGAGATATGCTCTAGAGAGAAGAGGAATGAAGGTCAGCAGGACTAAGAATATATGTGTGTGAATGAGAGGGAGGATAGAGGAATGGTGAGGATGCAAGGAGTAGAGGTGGCAAAGGTGGATGAGTTTAAGTACTTGGGGTCAGTAGTTCAGAGTAATGGTGAGTGTGGAAGAGAGGTGAAGAAGAGAGTACAGGCAGGATGGAGTGGGTGGAGAAGAGTGTCAGGAGTGATTTGTGACAGACTATTACCTGTAAGAGTGAAAGGGAAGGTCTACAAGAGGGTAGTGAGACCAGCTATGTTATATGGGTTGAGACAGTGGCATTGACAAAAAGGCAGGAGTTTAAGCTGGATGTGGCAGAGTTAAAGATGTTAAGATTTGCACTGGGTGTAACAAGGGTGAACAGGATTATGAATAAGTATATTAGAGGGCCAGCCCAGGTTGGAAGGTTTGGAGACAAAGCCGGAGAGGCAAGGTTACATTGGTTTGGACATGTGCTGAGGAGGGATGCTGAGTATATTGGGAAAAAGATGCTAAGGATGAAGCTACCAGGTAACAGGAAAAGAGAAAGGCCTAAGATAAGGTTTATGGATGTGGTGAGAGAGGACATGCAGGTGGTTGGTGTGACAGAGCAAAATACAGAGGACCAGAAGAAATGGAAACAGATGATCCACTGTGGCGACCCCTAATGGGAACAGCCGAAAGAAGAAGATGATGATGATTATTAAATCTGTGGTGGTGGTGCTGCGGTAGCGTTGTTGCCTCACAGTAAGACGTTGTCCGGTTCGATTCTCAGCTAGAGCATCTTCTGTGGAGACATGCGTGAATGGGCGTACCTTCGTTGAAGGTTGTGTGTCAGGACTGGCAACTCAGCACGTAAAAATCTACTGCCAGTCATTAGCAGACCAGAGTTCTGCTGTAGTGACCCCTAACCGGGAAAAGCCGAAAGACACAACAGCATTACAAAGAACTTTTGTGATAGGGTAGATAGAAATGTATTCACTACTTGGGAACATAAAAACTTTATCTGTTGGAATCCATGCTTCACAGACCAAAGGATCTTGGATGTTCAATATATAAAAACATATAGGTTCGTAGGTAGGTACTAGGCTATCTGCCCGAAGGCATTTATAAGCCTAGCCAGAATGTGTTGGCTTTCGCCGCCCCCTTAAATTAGTTCCCTGTTCCTCTGTCCAGCAGAGCCATTGAAGTGATCCCCAGGGTAAACTTTGTTTCCCATCCACTCGTCAAGGTTTCTCTTGAAGAGTGTTAGCAAGGAGCTCTGCCTAATGTAGATTGGAATCTTGTTCCAAAGCATGGGAATTCTCTGGGACAGGAATCTATCCCTCCAGCATGTCCTATTTATTGTTGTGGTGAGGTTTAGATCCCTAGAGTGTGTGGCTCGAGGGGATAAGCTTTTCTTTAGTTGGAGCATGTCCATCAGTTCTGCATTGGACATGGCCTTTTATGTCAGGCAGAGATCACCTCTGAGTAGGCGGTATGCAACCGCGTACAGCTGGAGTTTGTCGAGCTGCATAGGGCATCTGTTTGAGGCCAGTGATCCTCTTGGTGAGGTACTTCTGTGGTCTTTCCAGCTGTTGCAGGTGTCTTGTAAGATACATCCCAAATGGGGCGTTGTACTCTATGATGGTCTGATGAGCGATGAGTAGAGGGGCACAATGACCTCTTTTGATCTGGATGCGAACCCTTTTGTGATAAGGTGGGCCAAGTAGAAGGATTTTCTAACCACTTTGGCAATGTGATTATTAAAGGAGAGAGTACTATCTACTTGGGTTCCCAGATCCCTTATTACATCTTCCGTATTTAGGGGACTGCCACCTATGTGGTAGTTTGTGGGTACCTTGTTTTTTCCAAAGGGGATGACTATGCACTTTTTTGGCATTTAGCTTGAGGCCATGATTTTGACACCAGATATCTGTCTCAGTGAGGCCTTTTTGGAGGATGTCTGTGTCAGCCGGAGAGTCAATTATAGCCCCTAGTTTGCATTTGTCTGCAAACTTGGTCAGCCGTAGTCCTCTGCCTGTGCCTCTGAGAAGTATATGCCGAACCAGGAGGGGTCCTAGGACTGAGCCCTTGGGAACGCCACTTGTAACCGGTTTAGAGTCAGACCTAGCTCCCGCAACTCTTGCCATGTGGGTTCTGTCTGTGAGCCAGTTGGCAACCCATCTTGTAACGTAGGAGTTTATGTTCAGGCTGGTGAGCTTGTCTATAATACCAGAATGGGGAATGGTGTCGAAGGGCTTTGCGAGATCTAGGTAGGCTGTGTGTGTACCACCTTTCCCTCGTCTATAGCCTTGGTAACTGTCTCAAAGAAGTCCACCAGGTTTTGGAGGCATGATCTGCCCTTAACAAAGCCGAACTGGGTAGGGTCCAGTGTTTGGAGGTTCCCAATGTCTCTGTTAATGAGTTCCATGATGATGCCCTCCATAGCCTTGCAGACCAAGCTAGTCAGGCTTATAGGGCGTTAGTTCCAGGGGTTTCTTGTGGCACCACCTTTGTCGAGTGGAATAACCGTTGCTGTGCGCCACTCTATGGGTATGTAACCTGTGGAGAGGCTTAGTTTGAACAGTGTATTTAGGTGGGGAGTTGGTTCGTCTTTGAGCTCGTGTAGGACGCAGCCTGGGACACTGTCCGGTCCCATTGATGCTGTGTTTTTGGCTTTGGAGAGGGCTGTTTTAACCTGAGTGTCTGTGATTTCAGGGGCTCTACATTCTTCTGGTATGGTTATGGGCCCTTTTGGGGGTGGGGGGGTGAAGGTTGCGCTGAACTGTCTGTCAGGATGTTGGCAATATCGGTCGGTTCAGTGTATTTTGTACCATTCTGCACTAACTCCGAGCAGATCTGAGCATTGCCGCTTAGATTCCTGACATAGCTAAAGAATGCCTTGTGGTTATCTTTGGAGTCCTTGCCCATTTTTCTTTCGAAACTTGCCTTGGATGATTTTATGAGGGATCGTAGTTTCTTGCTGATACTGATCAGGGATGTCTTCCCTTCTTGAGATTTTACTCTTTTCTGTACTAGTTTCCTCCTCCTATTTTACAACTTGTTGTTGACAGGAGTCCACCAGACTGGTTTCCTTTTCTTGGAGGAGTGCGTCTTGGTTTTGCTTGGGATAGCACGATCCATGCATTCTTGTAGGTGCCCGTAGAATGCATTAGTAAAGGATTTTGCAGCTTGGACAACGTTATCCTTTAGCATGGGGGCTTTGAAACTTTCCACGCTGGTCTTAAGTAACGTGAAGTTTGCTTTTGAAAAGTTTTTCATGGTGGTTTCCTTGTCTGGGGGTGGCGGTGGAATGTGGATAGCCAAAGTGATTTGTTTATGGTCAGATCTAACCAGCGAGGGGTTGACCTCTGGTCTGGAGCACTGGTTGCCCATGTTGGTGATGACCAGGTCCAATATATATTCACCTCTGGTGGGAGTATTGACCAGTTGATCCAGGGCTTTTTGAGTTTATAAATTCTAGGAAATGTTGGGCAAGGGAGTTAGTACTTGAGTAGTTCTCCCAGTTAATGTTTGGGTAATTAAAATCACCCAATATTAGGGTGTTTGGTAGGACCTTTATATTTCCCAGTTTTTCCAGAAATGTGGAATGGGGGTCCTGTGACATGGTGGGTGATCTGTAGCAAGCTACAAACTGAATTGCAGTTTTGCCCATTGTTAGTTGCACGTGGATGATCTCTGAAGCATCATGCTGTGCCACTAACCTGGATGTGTGGGTATCCTTGATGAATATGGATACGCCCCCGCCTTTTGTATTTCAGTCCAGGTTCTATAGCCGAAATGTATGGTATGAGTTGTAGCCTGGTAGTGCTGGGGTCCTCTCTGGAGCCTTAAACCAGGTTTGTGTTGCTGCACCTATATCAATTTTCTCCATACTGAGGAGTGCCTTGAGTGCGTGCATTTTGAGGTTTAGACTTCTGGCAGTGGTTTATAGGTTAGTATTAGGCTAACTGCCCTTGTGAGCCATTTTAAGCCTAGCCAGATGTCCTTCAAGGATGCATCTGCAGTCCTAACATATGGGTTGTCCTGCCTCAGGCAGCCCTCGGTCGGCCCGATTCCAAAGTCTGGGTCTGGCCTCGGCTGATGTCGCACTTCACCCGACGTCATAGCTCCTTGGGTATAAAGGCATCAGCCGACGCCATTTTCCTCAGTCTTTCTTGCCGCGCGGTGGCCGAAGCAGAAGCTGTTCGCAAGTGCCGGTCGGTCAGATCCAGAGATTTCAGCTACCAAAGACTTCTAAAAAGCTAAGTACCCCGTTGGGGACTCTTTCTTGCCTCAGCCGATGTCAGAAAAAGTAAATAATTGTTTAACTTGTGGGAAACAAATACCTCATAAGGATTTCCACTCTTACTGCCTTCCTTGCTTAGGCCCAGACCACGACGTATCAGCTTGTTTAGCCTGTGCCTCCTTCAACCGACGGACACTTAGACGTCGGTCGGAGTTTGCAGAAGAGTTTTTTGGTCCCGCTTTTGCATATAAAATGCCGTCGGAGACTCCGACTACTCATTTAGCTAAAAAACGCAAGGAAAAGGACCGACACTCGCGGTCCGCGGTTTCGGCTGAAACCACGGTTAGGCCTACTGCGAGTGTCTCGAGTTCGGCTGAAACCGAGTCCTCGGTTCTCCCCCCGGCCGCAAGCAGGCCTCCGACGACCGAGGCCTCAGAGGCCCCGGCGGAGTCGGCTACAGAAATTCCTACCGAAGAAGCAGGCACACTAGAATTGTCCGACACCATTCCGTTGGACATTTCTACTCCTGCACGTGGGGCAGCTAGACCCCCTGCTTCTATGTCCATTAAGGCCTTCTCCAGGGCTAAAGCAGCTAAACTTTCCAAGGCCTTACCTACTAAAGCTCCACCTCACAGACCTTCCTCAAGTTCTTAGTCTTGCTGATGATCTTATTTCTTTGATCAGGGGATCCCAACCTCACCCAGACAGGGCCTCACAACTTCCTCCTGAAAAAAGGCCTAGGACTGAACCCCCTGAACCTCTTTCCTCTGACTATTCCTCGGATGGATCAGATGTATCAGACCATCAGGAAGGCCCATACTCACCTTATGAGGATTCGGATGCAGAAGACTCCATTCCTTCTGCCTCCCCCCCCAGAAGAATTTTCATTTGGGGAAACTCTACATTCAATGAGGGAACATTTCCAATGGCAGGGTCAGGACTTTTCTGATTCTAGGAAAAGGCTAAGGACTTTTTTACACTTACCACAGCATAGGCCTCTAGCCATACCACCTGTACTATCAGTTGTTGATGATGCATACAATGATGCCAGTTCTGCCCCTGATTCTCTTCCCCCGGCCCCTGCCAAACCTGACAGATATTACAGGGTCCCGGATTCTCACTTCCACTTGTACAAGGCCCACGCTGCAGACCCAGAAACCATTTCTCAGGGTCCCAAGGGTGTTGCAGCTGCCTCTGCCAAAAACCCCCTACCCTCTGAAAGAGAATCAAGAGCATTAGAGTGATGGGGTAAAAAAGTTTATACATCTGCTACTCATTCTGCCAGGGCTTTAAACTGTCAATTTCACATGATACAGTACCAGGAATTTTTGTTAGATCAGCTAAATAAAAAGCTTTCCTCTCCTGAGCCTTTAGACCGTAAGTCCCTTCAGGAGTTGGTACACAATTCTCAGCAGGTCAGTAATCATTTTTTAAAATGTGGTTATGATGCACTGGAGGCTTCATTTAGATCAGCTATGACTGGAGCAGTGATTCGAAGGCATGCCTGGCTAAAAGAGCAATCCTTGCCAGACCATGTAAAATCTAAACTCCTAGATGCACCTATGGAGAAACAAAGTTTATTTGGCCCCCCTGCACAGGAGGTACTAAAGAAAGTGGAAGAAAAGGCAAAATCTGTGCAAACAGTCAAGGATTTTCTGCAGGTCCAACCTCCGAGGTTCAGCAGACATTGGCCTTCAAAGAATTGGTCCTTTCCAGACACCACCAGAGCACAGAGAGGCAGAAATAGACGCCCAAGAGGCAGAGGTCAATCAAGGGGTGCCTACAGGGGCCGTCAGTGGCAACCTGACAACCAGAGGAGTGCTTCCACATCTGCGACTGCAACCACTTCCACAGGACAGACACAATGACTTGGCTCTGATTCCACCTACCAGGGAACAATTAGAAGCACCCTTGGGCGGAAAGTTAACTTTATTTTCAAAAAACTGGCATTGCATCACAGGAGACAAATGGACTTTGCAAACAATAGACAAAGGCTACAGGTTTCACTTCCACACCTTACCAAAAAAGAGAGGAATGCCAAACCTTCCACCAAGCCAGAAGACAGAGGCTCTAAAGCAGGTCATCAACTTACTAAGGATGAGAGCAATAGAAAAGGTACCATCTATGGAACAAGGCCAAGGATTTTACTCCAGACTATTCCTTGTACCTAGAAAAGAAACTCAATGGAGGCCTATTCTCGACTTGTCCGCACTGAACACATATCTCATTGTACCAAAATTCAAGATGCTGACCCTACAGCAACTTCTTCCCATGTTGGGCAAGGAGTCTTGGCTGGTGACTCTAGATCTCAAGGAGGCATACCTGCACATCCCTATATGACCAGATTGCAGAAGACACCTCAGATTTCTTGCAGGATCAGAGCATTATCAATTCTCAGCATTGCCCTTTGGCTTATCTACTGCGCCCAGAGTATTCACGAAATGCCTGGCATCAGTAATTGCACATTGCAGGCTTCAGGGAATTCAAATCTACCCATACCTGGACAACTGCCTAATACAAGCGGACAACAAGACAAAAATAATAAAGGATTTGGCCTTTGTCATACAACTGCTACAAGCTTTGGGATACACAGTCAACATACAGAAGTCAAGACTAGTGCCATCTCAAAGGATAACATTTTTGGGTGCAGAACTGGACACAATAACTCAGATGGCTTTTCTCACAGAAGAAAAACAAAAACAACTTCCAGTCTACTTCACGGCATTGACAAGGCAAACTCAGCTTACTGCAAGGAAAGTCCTGCAAGCCCTGGGTTACATGGCATCCTGCATAATCTTGATACCACATGCCAGACTACATATGAGGAAATTACAATGGTACCTAAGAAATGTATGGTCTCAACACAGACACAGTCTAGAAACCATGATACCAATCATTCCATGCCTGAAAAAGGAATTCCTGTGGTGGGCTCAGGCCTGCAAGACCAACAGAGGGTTGCCTTTCCACAAACCACAACCAAGGCAGACCATCACCACGGACGCCTCAGACCTAGGCTGGGGCGCACACATGGAAGACAAGTGTATCCAAGGCCTATGATCCCAAGAGCAGCTGAATCTACACATAAATCTAAAGGAGATGCTGGCAGTGAAGCATGCAATAGAGGCATTCAAATCATTCCTTCAGCAAGGAACCCTGCTGATAAGGACGGACAATACCACAGTCATGTGGTACATCAACAAACAGGGAGGCATGCACTCCTACCCTTTATGCCGGATGGCAATGGAGCTGTGGAACCTAGGCCTGAATCTCAATATACAACTGCAGGCCAGATTCGTACCAGGAAAGGAGAATATACTAGCAGACAAATTAAGCAGAACTACCACGGATGCTCAAGAATGGATGCTGCATCCAGATATCTTCAAAACCATAACAAAGACATGGGGAATGCCAGAAATAGACCTGTTTGCCTCCCCACTCAACCACCAACTGAAGAAATTCTGCTCAAGAGAATACCACCCACAAGCCTGGAGGGTGGACTCCCTTTCTTTCAGCTGGAAGGCCCTGACAGTTTACGCCTTCCCACCTCTCCCATTGATGTACAAAGTTCTACTGAAGATCAGGGAGGAACAGCCAAAGGTAATTCTGATAGCTCCGGACTGGCCAAGGCAACATTGGTATCCGCTACTGAGAAGCAAGTCTTGGACGAACCCATGGCCTCTACCTCTATGGCCTTTACTACTAACACAGAACAACTTCAAAACCCTGCATCCAAACTTGAAAACTCTGCAGCTAACCGCCTGGAAAATTGCATAAAACAAAACCAGCCTGCTTTATCTCAGAGAGTCAAGGACATTATCCTGGAGGCTCGCAGACCCTCCACAAGAAAAACATACTCAGCCAAATGGAAGAGATTCCTTATTTGGAGTACATCAAAGGGAACAGATGTCATGATTGCAAACCTAGCACACATCCTAGAATACTTAGCAGAACTGTTCCACAATGGCCTGTCTTATTCTTCTATTAAGATTCATGCTTCAGCAATTTCAGCAGAGTACAACATGGATCCTCCTATCTTTTCTCATCCTCTCCTCAGGCAATTTCTAAGAGGGATCAAAAATGTAAAACCTCCAAGGAAACCACCTCTGCCTGCATGGGATCTCAATTTTGTGCTGGAAAAACTAACACTTCCCCCTTTTGAACCAGCTGCATCAGCAGACTTACAGTTCTTATCTTGGAAAACTGCCTTCCTTCTGGCAATCACTTCAGCAAGAAGGGTATCAGAGTTACAGGCATTAATGGCAGTACAGCCTTTCCTTATCTTTCACCAGGATAGAGTGTCTCTGAGAACCAATCCTACTTTCATGCCAAAGGTGGTATCCAGGGTATCCTTGAACCAAGCTATTCATTTACCTATGTTCTTTCCTAACCCACAGAACAGGGGGGAAAAGCTACTACACACTTTAGATGTACATAGACAACTGCGCTACTACCTGGACAGAACTAAGACCAGCAGAAAAACTGACCAGCTTCTGGTAGCATATGCAACAGGAGTGCAAGGAAAAGCAATTTCCAAACAGACAATTTCAAAATGGATAGGAAATTGCATTCGATTCTGTTACTCTTTTCATGGGAAGACAACTCCTGAAAATATCAGGCCTCACTCCACAAGGGCTACAGCCACCACCACAGCTTTTCTACGAGGAGTGGCTACCAAAGACATTTTAGAAGCTGCTACTTGGAGCTCCGTGCATACATTTGCCAAGCATTACAATCTTCCCTTATACTCCAGATCCCGAGCAGGCTTCACAACTGCAGTTTTACAAGGGATCTTAACTACACCATCCTTATCTTAGTGTGCCTCCTCCCCCAGTTTGGCTATGGTATTCTACCCATATGTTAGGACTGCAGATGCATCCTTGAAGGACATAGTACAGTTTTGTACCTACCATAAATGTAGATGTCCGATAGGTATGCATCTGCAGTCAGGATTACCCACCCTCCTTCCCCTCTGTGGTATTCCTAGGGTGCTTACCCCTCTTTCAGCTAGCTGGGGGAATCTATTATGGTGTATTTGTTTGTATGTCTATATATATGTATATTTTTTGTTTGCTACTGTTTGGAATTTCAGCAATTATCCAAATTTAGCCTTCTTAGAGGGCACCTGGCATCTGGGGCAAGAAACACTGAGGAAAATGGCGTCGGCTGATGCCTTTATACCCAAGGAGCTATGACGTCAGGTGAAGTGCGACATCAGCCGAGGCCAGACCCAGACTTTGGAATCGGGCCGACCGAGGGCTGCCTGAGGCAGGACAACCCATATGTTAAGACTGCAGATGCATACCTATCGGACATCTACATTTATGGTAGGTACAAAACTGTACTTTATCCCCTGTGAGATTCAAACCCTTTGCCTTGTGCTTGTAAGGCAAACACCTTAACCATTAGGCCAACCTCCCAACCCCTAGGAGTAGCATTGCCCTCAGTTTATTTGTTACTTGTGCTATTTATGGCGGTGGGTTTGTCTTTTGAGCCTTGCCTAAAAAAGGCACTATGGGGTTGACAAGAACCTTGGCCAGTATTCGAAAGCCTAAGGGTGACAGGTGCAAGCCATCTCTCGCAGCATGGCTTGTCAAGCATGTCATCCCAGTCGGACAGACACTGAATCCCCTTTGAATGATACCAGAAACTTAGCCAGTTGTTGAAACTGATAATTTTTTCTTTATACCGTGGTATCATTCTTGGTGAGAGCAGGATGCTACTCAGGTCAGGGTCATACCGGCCTGGGCTACAAGATCAGAGAGCTCTTCCATGTCTCTTTTCATGTAGTCCAGGGAGGTACGGCTCAGGTCATTCACACCAACATGGACAATGACAGAGTCATATTTGTACTTGTTCTAGAGTGACCTTGTAGCGGATCCTGGCACCCGATAGGCAGCTAACAGTAACCTACTCCTTATTCAGCCTAGTGAGTGGGACGTCAGTGTGCCTGACTATAGAGTCGCCTATTACTAGTATGTTTGGTATGTTATTTTGCCTTAAGGGCTGTGATTGCATGGCACACTGGTTTTGTGAAGTATGTGTTTCATGATTTTTGTTGGTGGGGTGGAGGTTGCTTGGATGTCTGCTTTGGAGGTCTCTCTTGCTTTTGCAGATTTTTATTTAGAGCCTCTGAGTATGTTTTTGTGTATTTATGTGTGTTTTTTGCCAGTGCTGGTTTAATGGGTCTATGTGAGACTGGTGGTGTGATGCAAATATTTCCCTTCTCCTCTTGACTTGTCTGATCCAGCCTTGGGTTGAGAGAGCTTAGCCTTCAGTTTGGCTGTATAATTACATCTCTCACATGTCTTAGTGTTTGGTGGTAGGAAAAGAGAGTTGTCTGTGTACATGAGGCAGTTGTAGCATTGCCTTAAAATGCCCAGATTCAGCCGTTGGACTGGAGAGTAGGCCTGAAACTGCCCTTTGGACATGCCTGGATAGGTACAGTGAACTGTTTTACTGAATGGCTGGTAAGGTTAAATAGAGAGCCTTGTCCTTCTGTACAGTATAGGAGGGTCTTCTAGGGTTTATAAGTGCTTGCTATGAGTTTTGAGCAAGTGCTGGGCTGAGAAATGAATGGCTTGAGTGCTTAAGTTGAAGGTTTGTCTAGTTCCAAGGGAAAAATTGAAGAGGAGACTTTGTGGAACCGGGAATAGTTATACCGTAGCTAACCGGCGCTGCCTGGCGTGCAAAACCAGGCAAATGCAGTATTTATAGCAGGGAGATGAAAGAGAGAGAAATTAGCCCAAAATGGCCAATAAACTAATTTCTGGGCTGAAAGCACTCCTCCAGGGACAGATTGGCTACTCAAAGCTCCCCTCTCTCACAGGTGAACAGAGAAACTTCCTTCTATCCAAGTAAGGTATGGGCAAACACAGAGATTTGTAACACAACCCTGAATTCAGCACTTAACCTGAAAACTGGACTATACTAGTTTAGAAAGGCGGGAACCAAGTATTTTTTTTTTTTTTCAGAAAATAAAGCAGATACAATTAAAAAAAAACACTTTAAATGCAGAGAAAAGGATACTTATTGTTATATGTCTCAGATCAGCGTTGTAGTCAATGCCCCTAGTAATAAAGTAGGTCATGGTTGGCGTCTACAACAAAGTGTTTTAACATATGCTAAAGATCTATGTAGAATAATCAGCAACTCTTCCTATAAGAATATGCCAACATTCGTAAATTGGCTGTTTGGATTTGTATGTAATCATAATATAAAGAATATAATTCGCTTTTACATGGTGAATTAATGACTTATAAAACAACACCCAAATTAACTTATTGGCAAAATGTTACTGAAGGACAATCTTTACATTTATCACCAGAAAACAAATCAAACATATTACTGTCTGTTAAGCTAATATCTTATTCACAGTACTGGAGAATATTCAATTGGAAGTTTCTACATAGATCTTTCATAGCACCTGATAAAAACTGCAGAAATTTAGTCCTCCAGAAATGCATCATGCTCGATATTTCAACAGAAGATAACAGCTGATTGGTCTCATATCTTTTATGACTGTGCTGCTATTAAAACTTACTGGACTGATTATTAATTTTCTCCAGGCTATATTTACAGGTTCTTTCACTTTATCTAAAGCTTTAATTCTATTAAATGCAAATGAAAGTATTTAATTGAATAGAACAAATTTGTATTTACTTTGGACAATACTAGCAATTGCCAGAAAATGTATAACCAGGAAGTGGAAATCCAATGCAGGACATACACTGCAGGATATTTTTATCTCTGTTGAAGAAAACTGCATTGATGGAGATCAAAACTAAAGAACTCAGAACTTATCCTAAGCCGTTAGTCAACAGTCTATGGGGAAAAGTTTTATTATTGATTGATACTCTACAAATGGACTCAGTCTCTCTCTAATAAATGTATAATTAAACTAATTATCTTTCCTTCATGAATATATTAATTTCTTTACTTATGTCAGGCTGAATGTATATATTGCATATAGTTAATTAATTTGAATTTAGAATATAATGTATGTAATTTAACATGACACTTGCTTGGAAATAAAAATCATTTGAGAAAAAAAAGGTTAGGCTCCACCCACTGGAAGTTACATTACAAATTTCCAGAGCTCCAGTGGAGGGAATGAGTTAATAGAAAAGAAAGCAAACCATTTTAACATTTTTTTTAATTTAAATCCAATATACACCACATATATTTTCTTTTGCTAATATCAGTCCAACATTACAAAAATAACCGAATTCCTGCCTTCCCGTAACCTCACTTTTCCTGAACATTATTATGCATGTATTGTTCCCACAGTTTCCATTTACTTCTGTGTAACTTGCTGCTTCCATTTTTTAAAGATTCCTCTTCTAGTTCTTTAATCTGTTTTTTTATAATATTCAGTACCTCAAGTACAGTTACTGTGGATTTTGATTTCCGTTTTCTAGTAATTGCTTTTTGGCAGCCAATAGAATTCAACTTAATAAAGCATTATTAAGCAATTCAGATCCTATAGCTCAGCTCAAAATAATATTTTCCTCACTTAGACATTTGCTCACCCAATATTTCTGATTGAGTACTCTGTAGGTAATTTTTAAAGTCTTCCAACTCATTACATTCCCAAAACATATGTTCCCATTTTTATTTATTTATTTGATATTTGTTTACCGGGAAAGTCTGACTGGGACAGATGCCATTTTCACTGGAGGTCCGGGGAGAAGTGCTCCAGATGCATGTCTTTGGAATGTTGGAGGAAACCAGAGCACCTGGAGGAAACCCACACAAACGCGGGGAGGATATGCAGACTCTGCACAGAAGGCACTGCAGCCAAGAATCCAACAATATAACTTGTTGCTGTGAGGTGACAATGCTAACTGCTGCACCACTGTGCCACCTCTTTCTCCTTTCTCACTTCCACCCTTTGCTATCTGCCTGAGGAAAAATTCTTTGAAGTCTACCTTGGGTATAAAAATATGTATGAAAACACTTCCAAGCAAAAATCCTAAACCTTCTGGACTTGGTTGCAGTCTTGGAAGCCATACATATGCCTTCTCATTGTTTTCTAGTAACTTGCTTTTCCAGTCTCTCTTCCTAGTCTTTCTTTTCTAACATCCTCTGATTGATTCTTATATTTATCGTGCAATGTTTTCTATGCCCTACTAATTATCCCTTCTTTAACATCTGCTTCTATTCTAGATTCAGTTACAACTCTACCAGAGCAAGTATTTCACTTAAAATTCTCATGTTTTCTCTTTGCCTGTATTCTGAGATCATGCCCTGATAGGGAAGGTAGTCCCAAATGTCTTCTTGTCCTCATCCCACTCTACTACTTTTCCTGCTTGAGTTATTTGCTCTCATTATCTTGGTTCCTTTGCCAGGTTTCTCAAGTAAATTCCAGCCTCCTCTTACCAGTTTTCTGTACCCCAACTTGCAGTCATCCCTTTTGGCAAAATCTCCTTTCTCCATTCATGTGTTGGCTTTGTTCTTGGAATAATTTCTGCTACTTTATGAATATAATGTTCTGTGTCGTTAATATTCTCTTTAAGGATCTGCACCAAAGATCTCTCCCTGTTTTTCTCTCTCTGTCTCATCCTTGAACTTCCCCCTTGCTTCATCATCATCCGTTTCCACTTTAAGCCTTCTGCTTGTGTTAACATGAGCCTTAACTGTGTAGCTGTAAAGTATCTCTTCAAACTGAGTAAACCTAAGTCACATTGTTTTGTTGGAACGATCAGCTTACCCCAATTAACTCTTGCACTCTTTTCCTCCCAGATAAATTTGTTCAATACTTTATTAATTATTGTCCACAACTTCTGCTTGGGTTGCTAAAACTATGCTTGACCCTGTATACAAGACTAAAGGGAGTAAAAACATTTCCACTACTTGTATCTTACTATCCATATCCATAAATAATAGTTTCTTGTTTCTTAATTGTTGTATTATCTTTTTAGTCTCTTCCTGCATATCCTTAGCTACCATAACAGAAGTATTCTTAAGCCATACTCCTAAGTACTTCATCTTATCATGCTCCCATAATATGTGTATTGCTGAATCAGTTCGTGTGTGGGTACATAATTTATGGCTATAGCATTTGTTTAACTTCATTAATTTTATGTCTTGAACTGAAACTGTCTCAAAATGTTCCATAACAGTTAGGTGTCCTTTTCTGGATTTATGAGATACAAAATAATATCCTCTGCAGTTAAAGCCAACTTTTTTGATTGCCATGCCAATTATATCCTTGTATTCCTGATTCCCTTATTTTCTTTGCCAATTGGTTCTAAATATAAAGCAAATTACAAAGGGGAAATGAAACACATTTGCCTGGTTCCTCTTTTCAAACTCAGCCTATCTGAGAGGAACCCTCCCACTTTGTCTTGCTTCCAATCCTTCATATACTCCTCTGATTAACCTCATAATTGTATCTGGGAATGCAAATCCTTCTAATCCCTTACTCATAAAATCCCAGCTTACTCTGTCATTTGCTTTCTTTGCATCAAGCTCCACTAAAAACAGAGGTATTTCATACACACTGCTTTCCTCTGGATTATCATTGTTCTATTAATGATGTCAGTTGTTTGCCTCCCCACCACAAAACAGCACTGATCCATATCTGTCAATTTTGGCAACACCTTTTTCATTCTTTTAACTAGTATAGAAATAAAAACTTTATAATCATTATTTAAAATTGAAATGGGCTCTATGATGCTGTGTCTGAAGGGTCTTTGCCATCTTTAGTTAACACAAACACCATAGCTTTCTTCCAAGATGTTGGTGCTTCCCCTCCTTTTAAAATGCTATAAATCAAAATCTTCCCAAATTTTTATCACTTTCTTCTCTCCTAATTTCCAAATGTCTACAGAAATACCATGTGTTCCTGGAGACTTTCCTGAAGAATTATACATCACCATTTTTATCACCTCCTATCTTAACTGTTCTTTGTTGAGCCTAGTCTGCCTCTAACCTTGGCATAATTTAGTCTTCCATAAATATTTCCATTTGTACTCTTTTTGTTTTTCCCCATTTCTCTCTTTTATACAGATTTTCATAAAATTTCTGGAATATTTCTAAAATCTCTTCAGGATCTCTGGTTATTTTTCTTGTTGTAGGTTCCCCAAGTTTATCAACCCTTTCAATGTTCTGTTGCATAAGTTGTTGCGCTAACTGTTTTGTGTTCTGAAGTTATCAGAAGTAGTTGCATAACTGCAGTTTTTCTAAACTCATGCATATTATCCAAATGCTCCTTTTTTTTCTCTTTAGCACTCTGCATTTGCTCCTCGTCTTGTTCTGTGAGATTCCCCTTATACTGCATTACTTTAACTTTTGTCAAACCCTCTTAGTAATTTCTATTACTTCTTAACCATATCTCTCTCTTTTATTTCAACCCTAGTTTTAAACTCCAGTTTCATTTTGTCCCAGTCACAAGCTATAACTTCTGAAGATATTTTGATATTCCCTAATAACTCTCGAATAATCTCCACTGCCCATTTTTTAAATTCCTCTCTTCCTAACAGGTAGTGGGGGAAGTGCCAGTGTCCTACTTTTACTTCATTACCCTGCATTTTTATCTTAGTTTCCCTTGGTGCATGATCAGAAATAGTTATTGGATGTGAGTTGAAGCTTTCAATTAAATGCACATGTTCCTGTGAAATGTAATTTTTATGTACTCTAGCCCGGTTATTGTACCAAGGAGGATAATATGAAAATTCTGTTCAGTTTCTGCTACTGAATTTACATCTTCCATACCAAATATTTTCATAAATCTACCCCCTTTTGTTATCTTGTCCCTTCTAGGTCCATGTGATACATCCTCACTTTGCAAGTCAAATTCCAATCCCCACTTAAAAATAATATTCCCTTCTAAAGCTGATTATTTCTCCCAAAAATTTCTTAAGCTCCGTAATAGCAGTTTTTGGTGAAATATAAATACATGCCATTGTAATCCTGCCCCCGTGCCATAGCCCCTTATTTTCAGAAATCTACAATTTTTTTTCTTTTTTCCCTCTTCTATCATTATTGGACCCCCTGTAGCAATTGTTATTATAATTACTCCATTTTTTCTGCCCTAATATTCTGCTGAATATCCACTCTGAAGTCCTCTCTGTCAAATTCACATGTTCATTTCTTTCCAAATGTGTCTCCTGCAGCATTGTTAATTTTCACTCTGGACTTCTTAATATAATGTAGTAGTCTTTCTTTTTTATGTATACCTGTAAGGCTGTTCACATTTCCTGGATAATATGGACATTATAGCCATCATGATAAAAAGCTATTGTTCCCACTTGTTATAAATGATGGTTTTTTTTAATGTGTATTTCCAACTTTTTGTGTTACATGCATATGCTAATGTTTGTCAGACTGTACAGTTGTTTCTTCTCACTTCCATTTGAACCTTGGTCACATTTTTCAAGATTTTTTGTTTTATTGAAAACCCATCAAACAAAAAACTAAATACAAAACACACCCACCCCCCTATTAACTTGGAACAAACACTCAGAATTATGTACATAGTCAAAACATGAAGTTTAACCCTCTAGAAGCGAACAATTTCCCCAAATTGATGGCTGCATCTACAGGCATTGTCTAACTTAAAATTAAGTTACCCATGCCAATGCACATGCTGCAGCCTGTGCTCCCACTGATTTATGTGTGTTGTTTTCTCCATTGTCCACTTCCCAGGAGAACAATTTGTAAGCTTTCAGAAAACATTACATTTTAGCCTCAAGAAAAAGTGTTCTGGCTATGTTTAAATAAAACTAAATTGTACACTGTTCTGTTAACTGCATTGAAGTATTAAGATTTCTAGGGAGTTTACCTCTTCATTCACAAACCATAATTTCAAACTTAATTTTTTACACTCAACTGGTTGCCATTGTACTTTTAAATTTTGCACTTCTCTCAGCAAAGAATACTCAGAATTTTCAAGATTAACTGCTTGCACATGCAGACAACTTGTCTCCATAGAAATGTACTCCACAATGAGTCTTTGTAAATTTCATTCAGAAGAGAAGGCACAGTTGCTCTCAGCTGCAAAGACAGTTCAGCTGCACTGAACATTTGCCAGTGGAAAACAAATATTTTTGCAATTGTAAGAACCTTAGCATTTTCATGATTTTCATCATTTTGTCTTACTTTTTAAAGCCTACATGCTTACAAAAGAGAACATCCTAATTCTACATATGTAATAATCATTGCACTTTTACACCCCACCCAAGCAGTCCAAGATCACAGCATATGAACATTAAACTTGATTTTGTCCAACCTTTTTTCTCTTGTTATACTGTAAAACCTATATTTCTTACAAGTAAAGAGATTGTTTGCTTTAAAATCTGGAACACACAGCCACTGAAAAAACAAACCACATTTAAAATGCCCCTGACTACACACTACACAAAACTGTTCTACAGCATGCAGTTTGTATTGGTTTACTATCAAATTTTGAAATTTATTTTAACATCATCCATAAGGTTGAGGGTAAAGGTACAACAATTTAAAATTGCAAGTGGAAATCCTGTTGCCTCCAAAACGCCGACACAGCTTGCGTTCATAGTTATGAGTGTCGCTGTTTACAGTTTGATCGCATTACAGTGGGGATTGGGAAAATTACTCTTTTCCTCACTATAGTACAATCTCTGAGTTAGAATATATAATTAACAGGGGGTATGTAGACACAAACCAGTAAAAATGTTTGTGATTTATGAACAGCTTTTTGCAGAAGATGAACATTTCAGGAAATCCTGAATGTTGAATCGAGGCTTCTGAACGTTCAACATATTGAACACTCAACAAAACAGTTTCTGTCCTTATTACTAGTACATTAAACGTGAGTACGAATTTCACTATTTTGATAGTAAATAGTTTTTATCATGAAATGTTTTATATGAGTACTAATAAAAACAAAATTTGTTTTACTTAGTTTTCCACCTTGTAGTTTTAGAAGAATATTAGTGATATAATAAAGTGGGGTATATTCTTTGGGTCTATATTAGATGCTCGACCGCTTAAATGTTCGAATCTCTAAAGGTCGACCTTTAGAGATCGAACAGTTAAGCAACTGAAATTTTACAAAAATTAAAAAAAAGAATACACAATAGAAAAAAAAAGCTAATGGGTTTAAGCAGGGGGGAAAGCCCCCTGCACCCCCCACACCCCCTACTTTAATATACCAACTTCAAGATCTCACTGCAGTGTAGGGACTGGGAAATTTCCCTTTTCCGCACTGTAGTTCACTGAAGTGCGATCTCGGAGTTGGTATGTTTAAGTAGCGGGGGGTGCAGGCGGCTTGCCCCCCTGCCTAAACCCTTTCTACATGTTTGTTTGTTTTTTTATATACTTTTTTTACTAGAACAAATGTTTAAGTGTTCGATCTGTAATTGTCGACCTTTACAGATTTGAACATTTAAGCATTCGTTCTAGTAATATAGACCCTATTCTTTACAGTCCAACCACAAATTTGACAAAGTCAACAAAAGTCGTGTTTTTCAGCTACTTTTTCTTGCAAAACCAAATTTCACAAATGTGATGAGATGCGTTATAGTCTTCCTGTTCATCTCCATCTCCCAACACCAAGTTCTCGTTCAAGTCCAGTGTACTGCTGATTCTTCTCAACTCCTGTGCTTTTTTTCTGTCTATCAAGCATTTTCCTGTGGAACATTTGAAAAGGTTTCACTGGCAAAGACTCTTTATGAACGTTACCATCAGAAATATGAGAAGCAGGGTCCCCTTCTGCTTGCTGACACACTTTTTGCTGGACAGACTTTTTTTTTTATTTCATCCTTAATCTGCTCTGCATCAAAAATGACTTTGGTCCTCCAGCAGAAAAAAAACACTTTGAAAACAGCTTAAATATAGCAGCTTGAATCTCATATATGCCTCTTGATCTGATGTTGTTAATCTTCGTTCATTCCTTACTGATGGGTTTCCGTTTCTGACCTTGGAACCGAGCCGGCAAATGTTCAGTGCAGCTGAACTGTCTTTGCAGCTGAGAGCAACTGTGCCTTCTCTTCTGAATGACCTTGGAACCGAGCCAGCCAATATCAAGCTTGAGTCAGCCAAAACACACTCGTGCTTCTCTTCTGATTGATGTACAGTGAATAATCATTTTCTACAAACACTCTGCTGTCTTCAGTTTTTAATACTTTGATCTTCTGCCTCAGTTTTGTCAGGATCAAGTCTGTCTGCGGGTACGATTGCATCTTTACTGTCACAGGTCTTGGCTGCTTTTTCATGGCCACATTTGGAACATACACTCAGTGTGTCTTTTCAGTTAACAAATTCCACTGTGGAATACCTGTTCAGTTGCTCATTTGTGCTTTCATAAAATTAATACGGTCTGATCTGATGTTGTTAATCTTCGTTCATTCCTTACTGATGGGTTTCCGTTTCTGACCTTGGAACCGAGCCGGCCAATATCAAGCTTGAGTCAGCCAAAACACACTCGAGCCAAGGTCCTATTCAGAATGCTCTGCTCCCTCAGATCTCGTTTGCTGCATTGCTATACAGCTGTGTCAAGCCACTCTCTCAGCTAAGTGTCTAATTATTTGAAAGTTTTATACATTGTTCTTACTTTAAATATTCTCAGTAGTTTATACTAATATTTTCCTACCCTGTTGTATACTTTAGACTCTCTCCCTTTAGTCTTTTCCCTTTATTACCCTCTTTTCTTACCTTGTGGTAATTCTTCATTATCATCGTTAATGATCCTTCCTTTCTCTTCTTACCCTTTTTGGGTAGCCTTTCTTCTTCCTTTTGGTACTTTTCTTCTTCTCCACATCATTATGTCCGATAAGAAACATATCATTGGTTTCAAACAGTGTAAGGATTGCGGCCGTAATTTACCGCTTTCCGATGGTCATGGCTTATGTGTCTACTGTGCGACTCTCTTCCACCTTACTGTGAATCCTTTGTGTGGGATTTGTAAAGGAAGGAAGAATAAGTTAATTTTGAAAGGTCTTCTGAAGTCTCCTTTCTCTGAGGCTATTTCTAGGTTGGAGGGCTCACCCCATCCTGTTAAACCCCATAAGAGGCGTTCTTCCTCTTCTTCATCAAAGTTGCTCCCCTCTTCTCCCTCTGGAGATTGTAGGGAGTCAACTCATAAGGTGAAATTGATTACTACTTCGGCACTGCCACCTGTGACCCTGTCAGCTCCAGGCTCGGCACCGCCCCAAATGATTCTGGCTCCAGCCATATCTTCCTTATCGATACCGGCACCGGAGTTCCCGAAACAGACAACTACAGTTCCGACAGTTCTGTCGCAACCCTTACTGGCACCGTCCATACAGGTTCATTCCCCTTCGGCACTGTTGATACAATCGCCTTCATAGGTTCATAGGTAGGTACTAGGCTATCGGCCCAAGGGCCTACGTAAGCCTAGCCAGCAGGGTACCTTAGCTTACGCCACCCAAGAAAGTTATTTTCCTGTGCCACTGTCCAGCAGAGACACAGAAGTGATCCCCGGGGTGTATTTCCTATTTCCCATCCACTTATCAAGATTTTTCTTGAAGAGTGCTAATGAAGAACTGTGCTTGACATAGATGGGTAGCTTGTTCCAGAGTATAGGAAGTCTCTGGGACAGGAATCTATCCCTCCAGCGAGTCCTGTTTATTGTGGTGACAAGGTTTAGGTCCCTAGAGCGTGTAGCTTGGAGGGATTGGGATTTCTTTAGGTGTAGCATGTCCAACAGCTCTGGGTTTGACATAGCTTTATATGTTAGGCAGAGATCACCTCGGAGTAGGCGATATGCTACGGAGTAAAGCTGGAGTTTTTTGAGGCTGTCAGTGTAGGGCATTTGTTTGAGGCCAGTAATCCTCTTTGTGAGGTTCTTCTGTGGCCTTTCCAGCTGCTGCGGATGTCTTGTGAGGTACATTCCAAAAGGGGCGTTATACTCTCTAATAGGTCTAATGAGTGACAAGTAGATGGGAACAATGACCTCTTTTTCCTGGATGAGAACCCTTTTATGATGAGGTGTGCCATGTAGAAGGACTTCCTGACTTCTGTGGCAATGTGACTATCAAAGGAGAGACTACTGTCCACCTGGGTCCCAAGGTCTCTTATCACACATTCGGTGTTAAGTAGATTGCTACCTATGTGGTAGTTCATGGGTACAGAGTTTTTACCAAAGGGGATGATGCTGCACTTTTTGGCATTGAGCTTGAGGCCATGGCTCTGACACCAGGCATCTGTCTCAGTGAGGCCCTTCTGTAGGATGTCCACATCATTTGGGGACTTGACTATGGCTCCTAGTTTGCAGTCATCTGCGAACTTCGTTAGCCAGAGGCCTTTTGTGTTAGCCTGTACTTCAGAGAAATAGATACCAAACAGGAGCGGTTCCAGGACGGAACCCTGTGGTACCCCACTTGTCACTGCTTTGAGGTCAGATTTGGAGTCTTCAACTTTTACAGTGTGGGTTCTGTCAGTGAGCCAATTGGCAACCCATCTTGTGACATAGGGATTTATACCTAGTTTAGCGAGTTTAGCTACAATTCCAGAATGGGGGATGGTGTCAAAAGCCTTGGCGAGGTCAAGATAGGCTGTGTGAACCACCTTACCCTCATCCACGGCTTTGGTGACTGCCTCAAAGAAGTCGATCAGGTTCAAGAGGCCTGATCTGCCTTTTACAAACCCGAACTGGGTGGGTCAGCTCTGAGTATGACTCTTCTGCACTCCACAGCGCAGATCTTTTCAGCACCATGTGCTTCGGTGCAGTCCTTCTCAGCACCGTCCTTATTACCGGTGCAGACACTTTCCACGACGGCACCATACCCTTCAGGGCAGACTTTAGCCTTTGCATTGCAGACACCTTCAACTATTATGGAGCTGACGTTGGAGCAGACTACTTCCACACCATTTTCTTAAGTGCAGACATCCTCAGTTCCAGGCTCTGCACCTATTGAATTAGCAAGGACCAAATACTCTCCTTCACTGGATCCATTTTCTGGCAGTCAATATAGTCCTTTTCTAGAAAGGCCAGAATCACCATCAGCTTTTTCCATGAGGTCAACCAAGAGTCTTTCTGAACAAGATGTGTTGCTGCTTGTTGACCCGTTGCTTGTGGCCAGAGGTCTTTCTCAACCATCTAAGTCCATGTTCCCTCATTCAAGTGAACTTATATCTCCTCAAACCCCAACATACACTCCTCCTTCGACTTCTAACCTATTACTCTAACAGCAGCTTCCCTTCCCCCGACTCTAATAGTGGATCTCACTTTGGAACCAGACTCTTCCTTGTGGCCCTCGGTGGACTGGGCATCGGGCTCTTCTCAGGCCAGTGGCTGCGCCATGGGGGAGGGCATTCCTGGCTGAACGCAGATTTTTTTTTGTATGGCACCATCCAGGGATCCTCTCTTTCTCACGGTTCACAGTCCTCTTGAGACTCCTTGTCTGGGGGTAGGCTCGTCGGGGTGGGGTGTGACCCTGGTTCTGAGGTTGTCATGCTCAGTTCCAGGCTCCCATTCCTCCTTGGGCAGGCCAGCCTTCCAGGCCATGGAGAGGGCACTTGCCTCTGCTGCATATCCCACATGTCAGAGTCCTCTCTCCTCTCTGTGCTGCAACTCTCACAAGCCTAAACCACTGGACACCGGGCACAAGAGCCTCAGGTTTTTCCTCCTCAGGAGACCCCCTCTTTGCAGTCTTCCCCAGAACCTCCCACTGAAGAAGTAACCCTGCAAAGCATCGTACTAGGAAGCACATTGACTCTACTGAAGAGCCATTGACTGAAGATATGGATTTTGATGACAGGGAAGTGTCCCCATGGTCACCCTATCATGAGATATCCTTTGGTGACATCCTCGAGATCCATAGACAGAGGGGTGACTGGAAGTCCTCTAATCCTTCCTCTGAGGAATCTGTATTCCTGCAGGCTTTTTGTGCCTGGCACCTACTTTCTGGGTCACCCTGCCTGCCAATGAGCTCGTCCAGCCTGCATAGAAGGCTCCTGATACCCTGGAAGGGAATACCAAGGAGACCAGATAAAATATTACCCTAGCTGAGCAACCACATTGGTCACGAGGTGTTCCAGTAGATGCTATCATGGTGGCAGCTGCAACTAAGAAGGATTTGGCAGAAGAGAGCCAAACTGTCCATCTGCCCAACAAGGAGTCCCGGGCAATTGACAGATTAGGGAAGTGTGTGTTTGCTTCATCAACCATTTCCAGCTATTCCATGCATCTTATTTCTCATGCAACAGAAGGCATGGCTAGAGCGGCAGGCACGGGTATAGTCACCAGATGACATGCCTGGATGCGACTTTGCAGACTCCTTTAAGGCTTCTTTCATGAATGCACCCCATAGAGGCTGCTTCTTTATTTGGTCTTAAAGTGAAAGATATGCTGGCAAGGTGCGAACAGGATGGCAAGACCCTGTCTGCTGTTGGTGTCAGAAACTCCAGTCCAGAAATCAGAGGAGCGGGAAGATGTGGCACAGGAAATCACAGGGCTCTTTCCGGGACGCACATGCCGAGTTCTCCTCTAGAGGCAGAGGGGGAAACTCCAATGGAAGACGCCCCTTTCGGGGTAGAGGAGATCTGCGCAACTGGGGTTCCAGAGATTCTTTCTCTGGCCAACCCTGTCAGCGCTCCTGAAGTGTTGCCCGACTGCTCACCTCTGGAAGTGATCAGGGGTCATTTTTCCTTGTACACCGCTGCCTGGCAAAATATAACCACCGACTCTTGGGTACAACGGATAATATCCAGAGGCTATTGCATCCCCTTCCATCTTTGTCCAATCTCATCCACAGTATTACCCGACGTTCCACCCAGTCAAAGGGAAGCAGCAGCAGCACACGAAATCCAAAAGCTGCTACACAAAAGAGGCATCCAGACCAGATAGGATCCGTTTTTTACTCAAGGATCTTTTTAGAGCCAAAAAAGACAGGGGACTGGAGGCCAATTCTGGATCTCAGTACATTGAACAAATTTGTAAAAACAGAGAAATTCCGGATGGTCACGGTTCAGTCTGTCCTTCCTCTTCTGGACGAAGATGATTGGATGTACTCTCTAGATCTTCAAGATGCCTTTTACCACAAAAAATGGGCAAAAGCTCAAGAAGATACCTTCGCGTCTGCATAGAAGCCTGTCACTACCGATTTCGAGCTCTGCCGTTTGATCTCTCTACAGTTCCCAGAGTGTTCACAAAATGCATGGCAGTGGTTATCGCTCACTTGCGACTTCAAAGATTCCAGGCATTTCCATATCTAGACGACTGCTCCTCACCCCCCCTCCACCAAGCATCTACTGGAAGAAGCCCTGCAGTATACTTTCTTAACAGCTCAAAGCCTGGGAATCACTTTAAACTGGGAAAAATCCAACACGACTCCAACTCAGTCTTTGGAATTTATAGGGGTACTGTTGGACACGAGAAGTTGCACAGCATCCCTTCCGGAACACAGACTTTATTCTCTAATAAGACAACACGTTTAACTGCTGCTCTGTCACCACAAATCTCCTGCTCGAGCTATACTCAAGCTTTTGGGGTCAATGGCAGCCTCGATTACCATTGTTCCTCTAGCCAGATTCCATATGAAGCTCCTTCAGTGGCTACTTCTCACTCAGTGGTACTCTCTACAACATTCTTTGTCCTTTCAGATCAGTGTAACTCAGAGATGCAAGCAAGATTTACTCTGGTGGACGTCTCGAAATCCCCAACAATGGTCTCACCCCTTCAACCCCCATCAACCGATAGCCACGGTGACCATAGACGCCACCCTGATGGCGATGGGGCTATGTCAGGGAAATTCGGTCCAAGGCACCTGGTCGGAGACAGAGGCCCTTCTGCATATCAATGTGCTGGAACTGAGGGCGGTGCTTCTAGTGTTGTAAGCATTTTATTCCATCCTTCCATCAGGGAGTATTGCGATCCAATCAGACAACGTGTCAGTGGTCTGGTACATCAACAAACAAGGGGGCACCAGATCTTACCTGTTATGCCGAGAGGCCTTGAGAATATGGCAGTGGGCTATAGCTTACAACCGTTTTCTAATTGCAATGCACATTCCCAGGAGCTCCAATGTGATAGCAGACAAATTGAGCAGGTGCATTCTACAACCTCACAAGTGGTCCCTCAATCCTTTGATAGAGGCAAAACTCTTCAACCGCTGGGGCCAGCCTTGCTGTGACTATCTGCCTTTCCAATCAACTGCAAGTGCAGCAACTATTTTGCCCTAATCCCCCTCTGGGACAGTCACCGAGGGATGCCCTAGTCCATGCTTGGCCCTCGGGTCTACATTATGCTTATCCTCCTCTTCCCCTCATCTCCCAGTTTCTGAAGAAAGCATGACAGTTGAAGAGCGAAGTAACCCTCATTGCTCCATATTGGCCTCGACAAGTCTGGTTTCCTGTCCTCTGGCCTCACCTGCTAGATTAACCGTGGATCCTCAATCCATCCCCAGTGTTGATCTCCCATCCGCAGGGTCTGATTCACCCCAATCTAACAACCCTGAAACTGATAGCTTGGTTTCTCCACTTCCAATGATTGCCAGGCATGAAAACCTCTCGTCCCCTCTGTGCAATATTCTTATTGCATCTCATAAATCGTCCACCAGACTAATCTGTCTTAACAAATGGAAAAAGTTCTCTCTATTGGCAGCAAATAAACAATTAGACCCCTTGTCAGCCCCAGTTTTAGTGGTACTGGATTACTTATCACATCTTTTCCACTCTGGGGTGTCTGCCTCTACTGTTCGTGTGCATTTAGCTGCCATCTCAAATTTCCATATTGGTTTTCAAGATTCTTCACTTATGTCACACACAGTCTGTAAGACTTTCTTGAAAGGGGTTATCCACCTAAAACCTCCCTTTAGAGTACCGGTACAACCTTGGGATTTGGCATTGGTTCTGCAAGCTCTAACAGCTCCCCCCTTTGAACCTTCATCTTCATGTGATGTAAAATCTCTCTCTTGGAAAACTTTGCTTTTGATTGCAATCACATTGGCCAGACACTTGTCAGAACTTCAGACTTTATGCATCAAACCTCCCTATCTTATCTTCCATAAAGATAGGGTATCACTGAGAAGTAATTGTACCTTTTTACCAAAAGTGGTGTTAGAGCGGTCTGTCAACCAGTCTATTGACCTTCCAGTGTTCTTTCCTAACCATTCTAACAAGGGAGAGTATTGCCTGCACTCCTTGGATCTTCATAGGCAAGTACGATTTTATCTGGACAGAACAAAATCTACCCGTAAATCAGAACAACGGTTTCTGGCTTTTTCTGGACCTAGACAGGGTCATCCTGTATCAATATTTACATTGACTTCATGGTTGAGAAATTGTTTTTGTTGTAGATAAAGGTAATACACTTTGCCTCATAGAGACGAAGCTCATGCTACAAAATCTGTGGCAACTTCAGCAGCTTTTCATGCTAAGGCTTCCCTCAGTGATATTTGCTCAGCTGCAACTTGGGCCAAACCTCATTCCTTTATTCATCATTACAAATTGGACTTGGCTTCCAGAGGTAGAGCATCCTTTGGCTCCATGGTGCTCAGGAATGTCCTTCCATGAGGGCCACCCAGGGATACAGGTAGCTGGGAACTCTGTCCCATCAGTAAGGAATGATGGAAGATTTAACAACATTAAATAAAGAAGTTATGTCTTACCATAACATTCCATCTGTGTTGTTGGTCTTCGTTCATTCATTACTTCCCACCCTCTGTCCCCCATCCAGAGGTTCTTGGTTGATCTCATATACTCCTTTATTGCAGGTCTTTTATGACCAGAGGTACCCTCTACTTTTATCTATCAACTTGCAAACTCGATCTGAGGTAACAGGGAGCAGAGCATTCTGGGTAGGACCTTGGCTCGAGAGTTTTTGGCTGACGCGAGGTTGATATTGGCTGCCTCGGTTCCGAGGACAGAATCGATAACCCATCAGTAATGAATGAACGAAGATCAACAAAACAGATGGAACGTTATGGTAAGACATAACTTCTTTTTCCTTCCAGTTTTTCTGGTACAGCAGAAAAATCTCAGGTTTTCTCTGAGTGCTCTGTCTTCTAACTCTATTTTTTAAACAGTTTTTCTTGAGAAACCTCATATTCAGCCAGCCTTTTCCTTCATGTTAGCCTCTGATTTTTGCAGTTTTATTAGCTCATCTGAATCACTAGATGTTAAGTTGTCTATCTCGCCTTCATTCTTGCTGGATGGGTTCGGAGCCGACCTCGGCTCTGACTCGGCCACTCTAAAAGCTCGAGAGTTGGTTCCACCGGCTCGAGGCTCCCCTTATATCCCACAATGCTAGGCGAGAGTTACCTCAGATCTCGTTTGCCGCTACAGCTTCGAGGTTGGTTTTCTACCGGTTCTTGGTAAGTGACTTTTTCATGTGTAATTTAGTCTATCAAAACCCCTTTAATTTTAATATTTTTACTTATTTCCCTTAGTTTAGAGAAATTTTTATCCCCTTCTAAAAAATTCCCTCAAGAACTTTAGGTTCTTCCCTTGGGCCTACAGGCCTTTTCTCTTCCCTAGTGGAGTGTGTGTGTATTATTTTAAAATCCTAGTTAGTGATTTTTATTATAATTTAACTTGACAGGGTGTAATTAGTGTGTTTGTGTGTGTGTTTGTTTACACCTGTTTAAAAATGTCTAAAGAAGCAAAGGTCTCCGGATTCAAGAAGTGTGATGCGTGCTGTCAGAAAATGTCTCTGACAGACGCTCACACTTCTTGTGTCTACTGTCTGGGGCCTTTGCACCTGCAGGACTCCTGTGCTGTGTGCCATGGCTTCAGCCCCAGGGTCCTGCAGGAAAGAAAAATAAATTGATTTTAAGAGGCTTACTCAAGCCAGAGGATTCCCTATCTGTTTCAACAGGGAAGCCCTCTAAGGCATCTAGGTCTTCGGCTCCGACAACTGAGCCGAGACCTAAGGTTTCTCAACCTCTGCCTTCATCGGCTCCGGCTGGAGCCGATAAGTCTCAGTCCACAGTTTCTGTGGCTCCTCGGCTCCGCCGGAGCCGAGGTAGTAGAAGTTCCCATGTCGGCTCCGACCAGACCTTCGGAGCCGACAACTAGGAAGAGGTCCAGGTCACCATCTCTTGGCTCCGTTCATTCGGCTCCAGGATCTCCCCTGCTGTCTGAACGGAGCCAAAGATCTCACTCCTCTAGGTCATCGAGGCTGTCGGATCATGACCTTCAGAGGGTAGTGAGTCGACTTCTTAAGTCCGAGGCACTGGCCCAGATGCTTCAGAGCCCGACTCATCAGTCGATGCCTGCCCCGGTCCATCAACATATTCCACCTTCGACTGTCTTGAGCTCGGAGCCGGGTCGCGTCGGAACCGAGACTGTGATAGCGTCAGAGCCGATACAATTGTCTTCGGCTCCGTCGTCGGCTCCGTTTTCTTCCTTGGAAGAATCTCGGCGCCGGACTTCCCTCCTCGGCTCCGAGGGGGTGAGTGGCATCGGACCCTTGTCCGACCCCCCTCTCCCTCTCGGTGCTTCGGCGCTGGTGAGTTCGGCTCCGACATCGGCCTCGGAGCCATCACTGTCGGTGCCGAGGGGGGTTCTTAGCTTCTCGGAGCGGGGACCTCTGGCTCTGCCTGACAGGGGTGCATTCGAGGTCATGCGGAGTGTGTTAGAGCCTGGCTCTACTCCACAGTCGGCTCCGTCCGCCCTCCCTCACGGTGCCTCAGGTTAAGTCGACTCACTCCCTCATCCCGGACCGCAGAGAGCCAGCTCCTCAGGAACCCCCTGTGGGGATTTCATCCTCTTCCAAGGCCTCTCCTGATTTGGCAGAAGAGCCCCCTCGGAAGAGGAAGTGTAAGAGGAAACACATTGACTCACCTGAGTCCATCACGCCAGACACAGATTTGGATGATTCTGAGGGTTCCCCCCGTTCCCCTTCTGAAGATGTCTCATTTGCAGACATTCTGGAGATCCTGAAACAGAGGGGAAATTGGCCAGCCCTCAACCCTTCGGAGGACGAATCTGTGTATCTTGAGGCGTTTGGCTCTCGTCCTTCCACCTCCTGGGTGTCCCCCCCCTTTGACCCCCTCATGCAGGTGGTTGCTAAGAAGGCATGGACGGCTCCTGATTCAGTGGACCCCACTCCCAGGAGACCCTCCAAGTTCATAACAGCACCAGCAGACAAACAGTTCTTAACAAAAGGAGTTTCTGGATGCTATGGTGGTAGCTGCTGCCACTAAGAAGGAGCTAGCTGATCCTTCAGTACCTGTCCATCCACCTAACAAGGAATCTAGGTCCATGGACAGGTACGGGAAGCGGATGTTCTCATCAGCGACATTTACCATGCGTTCGCTGAACTACCTGTGCCATTTTACTCGTCTTCAAAGGGACTTGATCAAAGAAGCGAGTGAAATGTTAAAGGAGCCTACAGCTGCGGGTTTCCAAGATAAGATGAACACGCAGCTGGCTACCCTTAACTCCATAACCAACTCCTCCATGCGCCTTCTTTCTTACGCGGCTGATGGAGCGAGCAGAGCTGCAGGGACAGGTGTGGCCTTACGTAGGCTGCCTGGATGCGGCTACGCAATTTTGCGGACCCCTTCAAGACGTCTTTCACTAACTCCCCGTTCGATGGATCATCCCTCTTTGGTCCTCAAGTGAAAGAAACCTTGACTAGGTGCGAAACTGATGGCAAGACCCTTTCTGCCGTCGGAGTCCGTTTTTCTACTCCTTCTAGGCCTTACCCCAAAGGCCAGAAAGGTGGAAAGATGTGGTTCCGTAAACAATCTCAAGGGACTTTGCCTGACGCACAGAGTTGTTTCCCCGCCAGAGCAGAGGTGGGAATAACAATGGTAGACGTCGCCCTAGGGGCAGGGGGGGTCCGCAGAACCAGGGCAATCGGGAAGCCTTCCCTGACAAGCCCTTTCAGCATCCCTGAGGTGTTGCCCGACTGCCCATCTTCGGAGGCAGTCGGGGGAAGATTGTCACTGTACCCAGAAGCCTGGCTATCCCTGACTCAAGACAAATGGGTACAGTCCATCATTTCCGAAGGCTATTCTATCCCCTTTCTTCGCATTCCAAATCAGTCAAAAAAATCCCTTCCAGATGTTCCACCCGCTCAAAGGGATCTAGCGGTTTTGGAGATTTCAAAACTGCTTGCAAAAAGAGCAATTCAGCCAGTTCCAGCAGACCAGCAAGGATCCGGAATCTACTCAAGGTTCCTTTTAGTTCCAAAGAAAACAGGGACTGGAGACCAATTTTGGATCTCAGTGTCTTGAACAGATCAGTCAAGAAAACAAGATTTCGGATGGTCACGCTGCAATCCATCCTTCCCCTTTTGGGCAAAGGAAACTGGATGTGCTCTATAGACCTTCGGGATGCGTACTATCACATAAAAATGAACAGACGCTCCAGAAGATTCCTCCGCTTCAGGCTGGGAACCAGTCATTTTCAGTTCAGGGCCCTGCCCTTTGGTCTCACCACTGCCCCCGGTGTTTACCAAATGCATGGCAGTGGTAGCTTCTCACCTGAGACGACAAGGATTCCAGGTGTTTCCATATTTGGACGACTGGCTCCTCACAGCTCCCACCAAGCATCTCCTTCTGATGGCCAGAGATTACACTTTTCGCTTGTCAAAAGCTGGGTATTTCAATAAATTGCGAAAAGTCTGTTTTGTCGCCTTGTCGTACTATTACCTACATAGGCAAATCTAGATACAGTAAACATGTCTGCAAGACTAACACATCAGAGAATAACAGACATTCACAAACTGGTATCACTCCTTTTCAACAACAACAGAATCAAAGCCAGGTTAGTTCTGAAAGTGTTGGGAATTATGGCAGTGGCCATACCTCTGCTTCCATTAGCCAGATTCCACATGCGGATCCTTCAATGGATGCTCTTTACTCAATGGTCATACCAGCAACTTCCAATGTCTCACACCATTATGATCACGCAAGCGTGCAAAAATCATCTCATGTGGTGGATGTCTTCCTCAGCTCTTGTTGGGAAGACCCTTTGTTCCACCTCCTCCGGTTGCTACTCTGACAACGGATGCCTCCCTGATCGGGTGGGGGGGGCATTATCAGGGCAGGACGGTCCAGGGCACATGGCAACCAAACGAATGCCACTTGCACATAAATGTTCTGGAGATGAGAGCAGTGCTTTTAGCGTTGCAAGCCCTTCAAGACTCTCTTCCCTTGGGAACGATTGCAATCCAAACAGACAATATGTCTGTAGTGTGGTACATCAACAAACAAGGCGGAACCAGGTCATACCCCCTGTGTCGAGAAGCACTCAGACTGTGGCAATGGGCGATTTCTTCTCAGCGGTTTCTGATAGCAACGCACATCCCCGGAAAGTCCAATCAAATTGCGGACAAGTTGAGCAGAGCCATACTCATGCCTCACGAGTGGTCTCTGAAAGACTCTGTAGTGAGAGAAATTTTTCTCAAGTGGGGTCAACCTTGCTGCGATCTTTTTGCTACTCCCCAAAACAGCAAGTGCAGAGAATATTTCACTCTATTCCCTTTACCAGGCCAACCCAGCAGAGACGCTCTAGTCCAAGTTTGGCCCCGGGGACTTCTGTATGCATTTCCTCCCTTCCCACTGATCTCTCAAGTGATACAGAAAACTATCGCTCAGAAGGCCTCATTGATCCTCATTGCTCCTTACTGGCCTCGACAAGTGTGGTTCCCCTTTCTACATCGTTTTCTCTTGAGCGACCGTGGAATCTGGACCTAGTTCCAGATCTTTTGATCCATCAGTCGGGTCAGTTTCATCGCTCCCTCCCCTCTCTGAACCTCACTGCTTGGTTCCTCCAGTTCCAACCTTAGCCAGGCTTCCTCAATTATCTCACACTGTTAGAGATATTCTGATAGCTTCCCATAAATCTTCCACTCGGAAGATTTATTTGAGTAAGTGGAAACGCTTCACATATTGGGCTCAAGGAAAGGACATAGATCCTTTCACTGCTTCCATCCAATTAGTCCTTGATTTTCTAGCTGAACTCTTCCATGCAGGTTCATCTCCTTCTACACTTAAAGTTCAATTGGCAGCTATTTCTAACTTTCATGTGGGTATTTCTGAATCTGCCTTAATGTCCCACAAGCTTTGCAAAGCCTTTTTGAAAGGAGTTTTTCTTCTTAGACCTCCTATAAGAAATCCTCCTTCTCCTTGGGACCTAAATTTAGTTCTTGCTTCCTTGATTCTTCCCCCTTTCGAACCTGCAGTCTCCTGTTCTTTAAAATTATTATCATGGAAGACTCTTTTTCTGGTAGCTATTACATCAGCTAGAAGAGTTTCAGAGCTTCAAGCACTCAGCTGTCGTCCTCCTTATCTTTTTGTTTCATAAGGACAGAGTATCTTTACTTAACTAACCCGTCCTTTTTGCCCAAGGTGGTCTCGACGTCAAATCTAAATCAAAGCATTGATCTACCTGTCTTTTTTCCAGAATACTCCAATAGGTCTGAACAAAAATTACACTGCCTGGATGTTCACCGTCAATTGAGGTACTACTTGGATAGAACAAAACAGTTCAGAAAATCTGATCAGCTGTTTGTCTCCTATGCGGAAAGCAGAAAGGGACTTTCAGTTTCAAAGGTATCATTATCCAGATGGCTAACATCTTTGATCTCCCTTGTATATGAAATTAGACATCAAAAGCTGCCTGATAAACCTAAGGCTCATTCCACCAGAGCTTTGGCTACTTTTTTAGCCTTCCAAGACAGACTGCCTATTGACACCATTTGTGCAGCGGCTATTTGGGCTACTCCTCACACTTTCATTTCTCATTATAAGTTGGATTTAGCTTCTAGGCATAGAGCTAACTTTGGTTCCACTGTTCTCAGGAGTCTGTTCCGTTAGGCCACCCGGGACAAGGTGCTAGGGACGCGGTCCCATCCAGCAAGAATGAAGGCGAGATAGACAACTTAACATATAGAAGTTATGTTCTTACCATAACGTTCCATGTTAGTTGTCTTCTTCTCGCCTTCTTCTTAAGGCCCCACCCTCCTTCCCCCTGGCCTGGACAGACCTAGAGGAATTGTGATTGTGACCTCTCTTTCTACCACCTCTTTCTTAGACATATGCTATTTTGCATATTTCCTGGTTCAGGATGTAGGTCACCCTTCTTTCTTCCTGAGGTGGACTCTGTTTTACAGTTATACTGTTACTATTATAAGCTGGGGTTAGCTTACAAACGAGATCTGAGGTAACTCTCGCCTAGCATTGTGGGATATAAGGGGAGCCTCGAGCCGGTGGAACCAACTCTCGAGCTTTTAGAGTGGCAGTCGAGCCGAGGTCGGCTCCGAACCCATCCAGCAAGAAGAAGGCGAGAAGAAGACAACTAACATGGAACGTTATGGTAAGAACATAACTTCTATTTAATGCGTTTTCTTTTTTTCCAGCTTTTTTTTGTTTGAATTGATATGATCCTTCAATATGTCATTTATTGTAATTACCTCCGAGTTCATTTGATTTCATTTTTCCTCTAAATTACAGGAAGCCATCTCTTAAACCAAAGCTATAGCTTGAACTATTTTTGCTGAACAGGTTCAGGATCATTCCCAGACAGAGCTTTCTCTTTACCTTTTCTGGTTTATTTTCTTTCAGGTTTTCCAGATGTCTTCTTTGCTCGCATCCAGACAGTGAATTTACTAGCCAGTAACCAAATTTTACAAAAAAAAAAAAAAAAAATTCAATGGCACTCCTTTTTTTTCAGTTTCTGTTTTCACAGTGGGAAAGCTGAATTTATGCTTCATTAATCAGTGTGCAACCACTGGTTTGTTGGTAGGGTTTATAAACCTAGTAATAGTTGGCAAACTCGTTTAACATCTTTGCAGAGGCTTCAGGTTAGTTTCATTCATAAAACCTTGGACAATTAACCTTTTGTCTCACTTGGGATAGATGAAGCCCATCCATGGGGAGTAACTGAGCATTTCTGTGGCATTAAAGTGAAAGAAAATTGTTAAAAATCTATGCTGCATAAAAACAACAAAGGAACTATTAGTATGGTTTGTTTTATCTTGGTCACTTTTTTTTGAAAAGACATAAATAAAGGTATTTGAAGAAGAAAAGGCTCCATCATCTTTGTGACCAGTACCTGTATTTGAACATACCTTTTGTATGTAAGGATTTATCACATTTGTATGAAGATTTCTAAGATCGTCACTCCTCAAATCAGGCAAAACACCACTTTAGAGATATATGACTTCCATGGCATTGACCATAGTAAAGTGTTCAGCCTAATTCAAGAAAAAGTTATTCCCATATGCAAGGTTCCTGTACTGGTTCTGTTATAGTTAAGTAAACCTTTTCTTCCTAGTTGTTTGAATGTGAAAAGGAGTCATTCTGCCACATGCAGTCTTTGGTAAGAGTAGAACTGAAGTTCAAACATTTTCCAGCAAATGTACTACAGAAAGCAGGAGTTATAAAGAGGGCACAAACTGTAGGGTATGTTTATTTTGAGCCATGTACCAGTGAGCTGTATATTGGTGTTGGGAGAGTCATTGTTTAATTATTTGTGTATTTTTTGTTTTTACAGAATGCACACTTTGTAAGTACACTTAATACTGTATGTTGAACCTGTCCACAAACAGAGTATGTGGAATGTGTTCATGTCTTATTCAAAGATTCAAACAATATTCAAAGATAAACAAGACAAACATATTGGATGGCTCAGAGGTGCAGCAGTGCCATTGTCGCCTCACAGCAAGAGGTTCTCCAGCTCGATTCTTAGCTGGTGTGCCTTCTGTGCAGAGTCTGCATGTTCTCCCTGTGTTCTTTTGGGTTTCCTCCCATGTTACAAAGACATGCATCTGGATCGTTTCTCCCTTGGCCTCTGCTGAAAATTTGCTTTGTTCCAAATCGGACTTTCCCGGTTAACAAATGTTAAATAAATAAATAATATTTACTGCTATAACCTGTGAGAAATGTGTGACTAATATATTAATTAGTATTTCAGAACAATATAGGTATTTTTAACTTTAGATTTAAAACTGCTCAGAAATGTTTGTTTTGGGTTGTGCCTTCTGATTGTTAGGTACTCTGAATAAATTTCACTCCTGCTGTCCTCGGACCTTTGGCTAGGTAGATCTGCAAGGAGATGAGTCTTTTATAGATTGAATAGGACATGTATTCTTTGCTTTTTGTTTCAGCCTTTGGATTTATTGTTTCATTTAGTGTGAATCCATTCTTTAAAGTCCTTTGAAGTGGGCAGAACTACACTGCTCTGCACACCAAGAGTTCCAGAGCTTCTTTGCAGAAGTCTTGTTTTGAATGCCACTTGGCAGTGTTGGACCTCCTCTACTGTGTTTGTTTTATTTAATTAAACCACATGATATGGCATGACGTGATCTCACAGTGGAGAAGTAAAAACAGAGTTGAACTATTTCTGCAGAAGGAAAGGAATGTATTACCTTCAAATGTCTGTGATTACATATACAGAAATGTTATTGTCATTGGGAAGTGATCCATCTGCAACCACCAGAAATGCTTTTGGTGCAAGGAAATTTAGCTAAAAACTGGAAGCTTGTGGCCCAGAAGTTTGCTTTATTCATCAATGTGAATGGATTAACTCAGAGCCTTGAAAAGGGTACAGTGTGCCAAATTCCTTTATAGCAATGGGAAAAGAGCATTGCCTTTCACGTTTATTGAAAAGGCAAAAAAAGAAAATAGCAGCACTTAAAAGTCAGGGCTTAATGTGAGCCATTAAAGCGTACTGTTTACTCAGCACTTGTTCTTCACACAAGCACACAGTCCTGCAGAGAGGCCATTGGTACTGATTTTACTGAGACACAGAATAGTGGCAGAGATTGTGCATTTATTGAGTTGTGTGAATAATTTGTGGAACAAGAAATGAAACAATGGGGAGGCTATTCTGAGAAGTAAAACTGCATTATAATGGCTTAACAGCTCATTAACATTTCCCTTATTTTTCTTGAAAGAAGAGTCGACACTGTTCTCGGTTGAGAAAATACCCTCTCCACCACCTCGAAAGTGGACAGACCAAGAGAACAGAGGTCAATCTCACCAAAGCCGAAACTTCTGGTGCTGTCAATCCCGGACCCTGCCCAGACCTCCACTATGAGGGAGTGTCAGACTTGAGCTGGCCTGTGCGAAGATTCCGAGGGGAAGCGACAGCTCCATGACTGTCAAAGTTGAAGACATTCCCTGGCACTTTGGCTCCAAGACTAATTCTGCTCAAAGGGGGGGGGGCTAGAGCCCAGTAAGTCAGCAATAAGGTTACAGTCGAAGATGAAGTTATTTTCAGATCCAACCATCTCGATTCTTGGAGCTTCCAGATCTGACTGCTCCAAAATCACTTGCCGGATCGGAGAAGAAAATCTATGGGATGGGAAGCTGGAGGGAAGTGAAAAGAGGGGAGGCCCCATGCACTGCCATAAACATTTGGATGTGTATTGTGACTCTTCTTCAGATCCTAACCCCATTTCCTCTTTGAATCTAGCTTCTGAGCCTCATCCATCTGTTCCACAGGAACAGCTGGGCCCATATGAGCCTCCAGCAGTTCCAGTCCAGGAACTTCCCATTTCTTCCAATACCTGTGCAGACCATCCCACTGAGGAGGTTACCTGGAAAAGAGAGGCTGTGTAAAAGGAGACACTTAGATTCCCCTTAGGAATGTCTTACTGAAGACACCGATTTTGATGAAGTGGAAGGGTCCATGGGTCACCACTGGAAGTTGTCTCTTAATTATTTACAGAGGGACTTGAGGAATTGTCTGTCTTCCCCTGGGTCCATGTCAGCAGAGGAACAAAAGTTTTTTTCCTTGCAACTGGCAACCCTCCATTCCATCTCAAATGCATCTGTATGTTTAATCTTTCATGCAGCTGAACATTCCTCACAGGTGCTGGGTTCAGGCATAGCCATCAGGAGACATGCTTGGATGCGTTTGTTGATTTTGTGGAACCCTTTAAGTCTTGGAACCCTTTAAGTCTTCTTTCATCAGTGCTCCTTTTGATGGATCTTCCTTGTTTGGGCTCACTGTTAAATACACTTTCCTAGAGTGAACAGGATGGAAAGACCTTATCTGTCATGGGAATCTGTTTTCCTACACTGTAAAAATCCTTCTCCAGGAATCAACAAGGCAGGAAGAAGATGTGGTTCTGAAAATCCCAAGGTCCTTTTCAAGATTCACAAGGGGAAATCTTTTCCCAGAGGCAGAGGGGGAAATAATAATGGAATTTGCCATCCTCAAGGCAGGGGGTATGCAAACCAAGGATTATGAGATTCTTTTTTTGGATAGGCCCTTTGAGTGCTCCTGAAGGGTTGCCTGACTATTGTTCTTGGAGACAGTCTGGGGCCACTTATCTTTGCACAAAGACACCTGGGCAGCCATCACAAAAGATTTTTGGATGGAAGTAATCATATCCAGAAGTTATTACATTCCTTTTTCATAAACTCCACCAACAAAAATGTTTCCATGATGTACTTCCCAATCACTGGGAGTTAGCAGCCCTAGAAATTCAAATGCTGCTGGACAAGAGAGTCCTCCAAGGATTCCTCCCAGACCAAAGAGGATCCGGAGTTCTTTTTGGTCCCATAGAAAACAGGGGACCAGAGACCAATTTTAGATGTCAGTCAACTGAATCCATTTGTAAAGCAATCCAACCAGATGCTCGTGATACAGTCCATTCTCCCTGTTTTGCGTAAGGACGCCTGGATGTGCTCCATAGACCTCCAGGATGTGTACTATCTTGTCAAAATGAGCAGAAGTTCTTTGAGGTACTTAAACTTTCAGCTAGGGGCCAGTCATTATCTGTTCAAAGCTCTGCCTTTTGGTCTCACCACAGCCCCCAGGGTGTTTACCAAGTGCATGGCAGTTGTAGCAGCTCATCTCAGACTGCACAGATTCAGAGAGTTTTCTTATTTGGACAACTGGCTCCTTACTGCTCCAACCAGGCATCTGCTAGAGGAAACCAGGGATTACTTACCATGTGTCAGTCTCATCTTCAGCCATTTCAAGTCTTGGACTTCATAGGAGCTTGCCTGGACACTTAATCTGTTGGCCTTTCTACCACAAATTAGAATTCGTACTTTGAGAATTCATGTCAGTCCGATCTTATCACATTCTTCTCCTCCAGCAAAACTGGTACTCTAGGCCTTAGGTTTGATGGCTGCAGCGATTACTCTAATATCCACTACTCATATATGAATTCTCCAGTGAACTATGGCAGTACAATGGTCAATTCTTCAACATCCACTGAATAATTTTTTGAAGCTTTCCTAAGTTTGCAGGGATTCCCAACTTTGGTGGATCCAGTCCAACAATGTTTTTCAGGGATGGCCCTTTATCCTTCTTCCCCTAAAAGCCACACTGACCACGGAGACCTCCAAGTTGGGATGGGGGCATTTCTTGGGGTGGACTGTTAAAGGCATTTGGTCTCTAGAAGAGATCAATCTGCGTATAAATGTCATAGAGATGAGAGCGTTGCCGACCTTTCAGAACTCTCTTCCTGTAGGGACAATTGCAATCCAGAGGACAATATGTCAGTGGTATGGTACATCAACAAACAGAGGGGAATCAGGTCCTACCTTTGCTGAGAAGCAGTGAAAATCTGGCAGAGGCAATCTCTTCCAGACGTTTTCTGGTAGCAACCCATATACCGGAGAAATCCCGTGGTCTAGCAGACACGCTCAGAAGAATTATCCTGATGCCTCACGCGTGATCTCTCAGTCATGCAGTGACGAAAAGGGTCTTCCGCACATGGGGTCAACCTTACTGCAGTCTCTCTGCCTCGCCTTTCAATAACAAGTGCAGCAGGTTTTTTGCCCTAATTCTCCCTCAGGGGAGTCAGAGAGAGATGCTCTAGTCTACATTTGGCCCTCCGGTTTCCTGTACACTTACTCTCCCCTACCACTAATCCACAAATTTCTTCAGAAAGCGATATGGTTGAAGAGCATGGTTATCATCATTGCCCTTTTCTGACCTCAGCAAGTTTGGTTTCCCTTCCTGTGTTCTAACCTTCTATTTCCTCCTTGGACATTGGACCCAAGTACAGATCTGGTATCTCATCCCTCAGGGATTGCTTACCCTGATATTCCAGGCCTCAAGATGACCACATGGCTTCTGCAGTTCCTATTATGGCTAGACAGTCTAGGCATTCTTCTTCAGTTCACCAAATATTAATATCTTCCCAGAAACCTGCAGCTAGGAAACTATACAAGAGTAAATGGAAAAGATTCTCCATCTGGGCACAGCAAAGACAACTGAATCCCTTTACCATTCCCATTCCTGCTGATTTGGATTTCCTGGAAACTATTTTTCAAGGGGCTGCTAGTTTTTCCACCATCAAGGTTCACCTAGCAGCCATCTCTAATTTTCACACTGGAGATTATGCTTCTCCTCTAACTTCAAGCAGACTATGTAAAGCGTTCCTTAAAGGCACTTTTCTACTTAGACCTCCAATTAAAGACCCTACTCCACCTTGGGATCTCACAGTTGTATTACAAAGGTTGGGTCAGCCTCCTCCGGAGCCTTCGGCTAAATCTGACCAGAAATTTCTCTGTTGGAAAACGATCTTCCTTGTGGCTGTTAACTTCCACCAGGTGAGTTTCTGAACACCAAACACTCTTCAAATCCACCTTATATGATTTTCGGTAAAGACAGTCACTTTATGTACTAGTTCATCTTTCTTACCAAATATAGCTTCTGAAATGAGCATCAGTAAGGCCATAAATTGGACAGTCTTCTTTACAAAAATTTCCAGTAAAGGAGAATACATGTTTCATCTTTTGGGTGTACATAGCTTGGTTTTTATCTCCATAGAATGGAGAATTTCCAAAAACTGACCAACTCTGTTTCCTTTGCCCATAACAAATTGGAGAAGCCTATTTCTAAAGTAACCCTAGCTAAATGGATTTCAGATTGTACTTCATATGTTTACTCCTTGAAAGGTTTACCTTTGGCAGGATATCCAAATGCTCAGTCTTCTAGATCTATGGCCACATCTACTGCTTTCTAGGCTGGAGCTTCCATTGATGATGATTGTGCTGCAGCCACATGGTCCAATGCTCATACTTTAATGGCTCATTATAAGTTGGATATCATCTCCAGAAATAGGGCTGCCTTTGGTTCTGTGGTACTCGGCATGAGCCCTAGCATGAGGGCCTCCCAGGGTTGTAGCTGGGGGACTCTGTCCAATCCGTTGAGTAATGAATGAAAAATGACATCATCAGGTATAAAAGTTATGTAATCACCATGACTATGTATCTGTGTTATCCATTTTTATTCTTCCTCAACTCTCCCTCCATCCCCCTCACCTACCCTTTGGTAGTGACCTGATAAAGTTTGTGATTTGTAATCACTGTTCCTGTTTGAGCCCCTGTGCTATTCTTCCTCTTGTTATACCCCTTTTGCTTGGGTAGATTATAGTGACAGCAAACTTGTTCTGAGGTAAAGTAGTAGTAGTAAGGGGCATTATGGGTATGGGAGGAGCTTGAGAGTTGATCTAGAGTCTGCAAGAAAAGCAGCTGAGTCAGATCCAAGGTTGGATATGATACCCATCCATTGAGGAAGAATGAAAATGGACAACACGGATGCATAGTTTGTGGTGAGTACTTAACTTTTACATTTCTTTGTTTCTCAGTACATTAGGTGTAGATTGTCATTGCTGTAATGCAGATGTCTTGCACTTGTAAATTATATATTTTGTGCTGTTAAAAGTATTGTGTGTTGTTTTAACCAGTGCTGCAAAGAGAACTGGGAGACTTGCATTTCAGTTCTGGGAGCGATCTGTGTTCTGCCAAGCTGGAATTTCCTGCGGCTTGTTCTATTGAGCTTTCTCCATCGGATAGCTCTGATGGAACCTATATGTGGGACGAAGAAGGCATGGAACATGTTGTAGACACTCATCCTTGTTGCAGTTATGATTCTTCAGATATGAATAGTCAGGTATGTTTGGACCTATTTTCTTAATCAAGCTGAATATTTATTGCAGTAATATTTCAGGGTAAAAAAAATGTTTTGCTATTATTTGTCAAAAAGCATAATCTGTATTAAGTTATCCTACTAGGAAAAATATTATAATTTATTCTCTTTCATTGTACTTTTTTTTCATATTGATGTATGGAGCTTTTCTCCTCGTTTCTCTGCTGAAAATGGATTTGCATTTGACCCAGTCAGGCTTTCCTGGTAAACAAATGTAAATTACTAAATTACCATGCAGACTTTAGTGATTTCAGTCTTCAGTGATTTGTCAGAAAACCACATTTTTTTTGAAGAACAGACCAAAAATATGAGGTAAAAATCTAGATATTCAACGAAAATCTGAATAGTTGAGAGGTATGCCAGAAAGATGGACAGCCTCCAGACTGGCAGAGACAGCTGCAAGACCTTGTCTAACTAGCAAAGGGCTGCATAGCCAAGACAAACTGGCATTTCCTCCTCATCCATAAGTAGGAGCTTATTACTTCCGCAAAACATGGAGCAGATTAGCACTGAGCGAGTCAACAAACCAGCTGATGTCCCGCAGCAAACAGTTAAGTGGACTTTTAAAGCACCTGACAGACCTGCCCTGATTACAGGAGAGAACCCCAAAGCTATGAACTGGAGTGCATTGTTTAAACTCCTCAGAACAGCAGGATTTGGAGAAATATCAAGGAAAACTTCTTGATGCATGTTTCCTGTAGAGAAAAACCTGAACAGTAGTTGAAAAGCGTAAATCTAACTGAAGAAACTGGCCATGCTGTATAAAGAGCACTTGGCCACCCAAGTACCTACATATTTGTATATGTGAGCACTTAGCAAAGAGTGTCCCCTCATGGGTGTCGTGTCCTCGTCATGAGTGTCAACATTATTCGTAAGTTATTAAAGGAGAGAGTAAATGGTAGGTACCTCCTGTCAGACAAAAAAGCTCTGAACTTAACAAAGGTAAACCTGTGCAGGCTCCCAAAACAGGTAACCGGTTTGGACCTCATTGCAGTATAACTGAGCGTCTGGCACCACTAATGAGCCCCAACAAATATCCCAGGAGCTAAGGTGCAATGATTTATTTCCTTGCTTACATATGTTTACCAGGAATGTCCACCTGGGAAGTCCCATTGTCACAGAGTGCTCGAGAGAATGACAACAGTAAAATATACATTCAACCAAAGTAAAAAACTGACCAAAACTAAGACCAGTAGATAAAAGTCCAGTAACCGCCAAAAATCACCAGTTAGACAGCCAGAAACAAAATACTCTAAATTTAACGACATTAATCCACAGTTAAGCGCTTTCGTCTTATCTAGACTTCTTCAGAACTGTGGAGAACCAAACCCACAGTTCTGTTTTCCCATTCACCACAGTAAATAGATGTCTGCACTTGTTCTAATACAAAAAAGGTAACTTGTAAATCCCTCACAGATCAAGGAGTGTCTTGCAAGTGCACTTGTACAATCACCTTTCTGAATACTATACAAGTGCTGACAAATACTCTTATAAAAGGCATTTTTAGTTTTGCCTATATAGAAGGCTTAACATGCCTCGCAGGAAGCCATGTATACAACTCTAGATGTCTTGCAAGTACAGATTTTAGTAACATCAGTTTGTCCCAACATTCCCTTAAGAAACCAGTGTAGTTGGTGTTACTATAATGACAAAAGTAACTAAGAAATACCAAAGTGAAAAGCACTCGAAAGTATCAATAAATCCAAAAAGAGTGCAGTGAGCCAAAATCGAGAAACCCAAAAGTGGAAATCCACTCAGTTTAATAAAAAAAGACCAACATCATCCAAAAAGCATAAACGCTTTTACACAAACAAATTCAGTGTGCGTTTTCGTCCTTTGCACTTGGACTTCATCAGATACATACTTCCCAAACCATTAAACCTTTAAATACATTAATTAATGTTAATTAACCAATAAAATCACTTTAAATCCATTTAAATGGGCTAACCAAAATAAATTCTGGGTTCACGAATATTCATAATAAAAACATAAGATTTGTTCATACTTTAATTTACTATTCAAAAATTGTTAAAACTTAATAAGAACATATATATACACATATACCTTACCATACTTTAATATATAAATAAATTACTAAATATATGTCAAAAACTTGTCTGTTAAAACTTGTGTTAAAAAAAATCATAATGGATGGCTCCCTCTGGTGTCAAAATTCATAATTACCATTAAATTTTGTTAGCTCTTAATTTCAACAATGGTAATATGGTTAAAAAATCATTAAGACCTGTTTTTTTCCCTGCATGTAGATTAACTTGCCACCATAATTCTTTGCTCTCTAAAATATCCTCCCATGGACCCCCTCTAATATCCTGCTTAATCTGTTCTAGTACAAAAAATGAAAATTAAATCCCACACAGCCCCTAGAATGTTTATAAAGTGCATTAGTTTCTTTTGCTTTATTAATGTCGTAGGTATGCTCATATATTCTTTTCCTTAATGCTTTACCTACATAGAATGACTGACATTTTTGGCATATTACAAGGTATACTACCCCTCTAGTATCACAACCATAAAGGCCCCTACTTCTAATCCATCTCTTCCTGCTTTCCAAGTAAATTTCCCCTTTATTCATAATATAAGGGCATTGGTTGCATCTTCCACATTTAAATGATGTCCTTCAAGGATGCATCTGCAGTCCTAACATATGCGTTGTCCTGCCTCAGGCAGCCCTTCGGTCGGCCGGATTCCAAACTCTGGGTCTGGCCTCGGCTGATGTCGCACTTCACCCGACGTCATAGCTGCTGTGTATTGGGTATAAAGGCATCAGCCGACGCCATTTTCCTCAGTCTTTCTTGCCACGTGGTGCCCGAAGCAGAAGCTGTTCGCAAGTGCCGGTCGGTCAGATCCAGAGATTTCTACTACCGAAGACTTCTAAAAAGCTGAGTACCCCGTTGGGGACTCTTTCTTGCCTCAGCCGATGTCAGACAAAGTAAATAATTATTTAACTTGTGGGAAACAAATACCTCATAAGGATTTCCACTCTTACTGCCTTCCTTGTTTAGGCCCAGACCACGACGTATCAGCTTGTCTAGCCTGTGCTTCCTTCAACCGACGGACGCTTAGACGTCGGTCGGAGTTTGCTGAGGAGTTTTTTGGTCCCGCCTTTGCATACAAAATGCCGTCGGAGACTCCGACTTCACAATTAGCGAAAAAGCGTAAGGAAAAGGACCGACACTCGCGGTCCACGGTTTCGGCTGAAACCACGGTTAGGCCAACCGCGAGTGTCTCGGTTTCGGCTGAAACCGAGTCCTCGGTTCCTCCTTCGGCCGAAAGCATGCCTCCGATAGCCGAGGCCTCACAGAGCATGGCCGAATCTGCTACTGAAATTACCCCTGCTGAAGCAGGCAACCGGGATATATCAGATACTATTCCTTTAGACATAACTACCCCTGCACGTGGAGCTGCTAGACCCCCTGCTTCTATGTCTATCAAGGCCTTTTCCAGGGCTAAAGCAGCTAAATCTTCTAAGGCCTTACCTGCTAAAACCCCCTCACACAGGCCTACCTCTAGTTCCCAAATGCTCAGCCTGGCTGAGGATCTCATTTCTTTGATCAGGGGATCCCAACCTCATCCAGACAGGGCCTCTCATCCCCCTCCAGATAAGAGGCATAGAACTGAACCCCCGGAACCTGTTTCTTCAGACTACTCCTCGGATGACTCCTATATTTCAGACCGTCAGGAAGGTCCATATTCTCCCTATGAGGATTCTGATGCAGAAGACTCCATTCCTTCTGCTTCTCCTCCTGAAGAATTTTCTTTTGGGGAAACCTTGCATGCTATGAGGGAACATTTTCAATGGCAGGGCCAGGATTTTTCAGATTCAAGGAAAAGGCTAAGGACTTTTTTACATTTACCACAGCATAGGCCTTTAGCCATTCCTCCAGTATTAACAGTTGTAGATGATGCATATAATGATGCCTGTACTGCCCCTGATTCTCTCCCTCCGGCCCCTGCCAAGCCTGACAGATATTACAGGGTCCCGGACACACACTACCATTTGTATAAGGCTCCTGTTGCAGATCCTGAAACCATTTCACAGGGCCCCAAAGCTGTAGCAGCTGCCTCTGCCAAAAACCCTCTCCCCTCTGAAAGGGAATCTAGAGCATTAGAGAGATGGGGTAAAAAGGTTTATACTTCTGCTACTCTTTCGGCCAGGGCCTTAAACTGTCAATTCCACATGATTCAGTACCAGGAATTTTTGTTAGACTAGCTAAATAAAAAACTGTCCTCTCCTGAACCTATAGACCGTAAGCCCCTTCAGGATTTGGTACATAACTCTCAGCAGGTCAGTAACCATTTCTTAAAATGTGGCTATGATGCACTGGAGGCTTCCTTTAGATCAGCTATGACTGGAACAGTGATTAGAAGGCATGCCTGGTTAAAAGAGCAATCCTTACCAGACCATGTTAAGTCAAAGCTTCTAGATGCTCCTATGGAGAAACAAAGTTTGTTTGGCTCCCCTGCACAGCAGGTTCTAAAGAAGGTGGAAGAAAAAGCAAAATCTGTCCAAACAGTCAAGGATTTCTTACAGGTCCAACCTCCGAGGTTTAGCAGAAATTGGCCTTCGAAGAATTGGTCCTTTCCAGACACCTCCAGAGCACAAAGAGGCAGAAATAGACGCTCAAGAGGCAGAGGTCATTCCAGGGGTGCCTACAGGGGAAGTCAGTGGCAGCCTAACAACCAGAGAAGTACTGCCACAGATTCAGCTACAACCACTTCCACAGGACAGACACAATGACTTGGCTCTGATTCCGCCTACCAGGGAACAACTGGAAGCACCCTTGGGCGGAAAACTAGCCTTATTTTCCGTAAACTGGCATTACATTACAGGAGACAAATGGACTTTACAAACAATAGACAAAGGCTACAGGTTTCACTTCCACACTCTACCAAAAAGAGAGGAATGCCAAACCTACCACCAAGCCAAAAAACAAACGCTCTAAGACAAATCAACAACCTACTAAGGATGAGAGCTATAGAAAAGGTACCCTATGGAACAAGGACAAGGATTTTACTCCAGACTTTTCCTTGTACCAAGAAAAGAAAATCAATGGAGGCCTATTCTCGACCTGTCCGCTCTGAACACATACCTCATTGTTCCAAAATTCAAAATGCTGACCTTACAGCAACTTCTTCCCATGCTGGGCAAGGAGTCTTGGCTGGTGACTCTAGATCTCAAGGAGGCATACCTGCACGTCCCTATACGACCAGATTGCAGAAGACACCTCAGATTTCTTGCAGGATCAGAGCATTATCAATTCTCAGCATTGCCCTTTGGCTTATCTACTGCGCCCAGAGTATTCACGAAATGCCTGGCATCAGTAATTGCTCATTGCAGGCTTCAGGGAATTCAAATTTACCCATACCTGGGCGACTGCCTAATACAAGCGGACAACAAGACAAAGTTAACAAAAGATTTAGAAAAGGTTATACAACTGCTGCAAGCCTTGGGATACACAGTCAACATGCAAAAGTCAAGACTGGAACCATCCCAAAGGATAACATTCTTGGGTGCAGAACTGGACACATCAACTCAGATGGCCTTTCTCACAGAAGAAAAACAAAAGCAACTACCACTCTATTTCATGGCATTAACAACACAGACTCAGCTTACTGCAAGGAAAGTCCTGCAAGCCCTGGGTTACATGGCATCCTGCATAATATTGATTCCGCATGCCAGACTGCATATGAGAAAGTTGCAATGGTACCTAAGGAATGTATGGTCTCAACACAAGCACAGTCTAGAAGCCCAGATTCCAATAATTCCATGCCTGAAGCAAGAATTCCTGTGGTGGGCTCAGGCCTGTCAGCTGAACCGAGGATTGCCCTTCCACAAACCTCAGCCAAGCCAGACCATCACCACGGACGCCTCAGACCTAGGCTGGGGGGCGCACATGGTGGACAAGTGTATACAAGGCCTATGGACACAAGACCAGCTGAATCTACACATAAATCAAAAGGAGATGCTGGCAGTGAAACATGCAATCCAGGCATTCAGACCATTCCTTCAACAGGGTCACCTGCTGATAAGGACGGACAACACCACAGTCATGTGGTACATCAACAAACAGGGAGGTACACACTCGTATCCTCTATGCCGGATGGCAGTGGATCTGTGGAATGTGGCTCTGAACTTCAACATTCAACTCCAGGCCAGATTTGTACCAAGAAAAGAAAATTCACTAGCAGGCACCTTAAGCAGAACTACCATGGATGCTCACGAATGGATGCTACATCCAGATATCTTCAAAACCATAACAAAGAAATGGGGACTACCAGAGATAGACCTGTTCGCCTCCCCACACAACCACCAATTGAAGAAATTCTGCACAAGAGCATACCACCCACTTGCTTGGAGGGTGGACTCCCTTTCCTTCAGCTGGGAAAACCTGATAGCATATGCATTCCCACCTCTTCCTTTGATGTACAAAGTCCTACTGAAGATCAAAGAGGATCAGCCAAGGATAATCCTGATAGCTCCAGACTGGCCGAGGCAACATTGGTACCCGCTACTGAGGAGCATGTCTCGGACACATGCATAGCCTCTACCTCTATGTCCTTTACTTCTAACACAGAACAACTACAAGATCATACATCCAAACTTGAAAACACTACAGCTAGCTGCTTGGAATATTGCATTAAACAAAATAACCCAGATTTATCTCAGAGGGTTAAGGACATTATCCTGGAGGCTCGCAGACCCTCCACAAGGAGGACTTACTCAGCCAAATGGAAAAGATACCTCATTTGGAGTGCAGCAAAAGGGGAGAATGTATCATTGGCAAACATAGCAAACATCCTGGAATACTTAGCAGAACTGTTCCACAATGGCCTGTCCTACTCCTCCATTAAGATTCATGCATCAGCAATTTCAGCAGAATACAACATGGATCCTCCAGTCTTCTCTCATCCTCTACTTAGACAGTTCGAGAGGAATCAAAAATGTAAAGCCTCCAAGGAAACCACCTTTGCCTACATGGGATCTCAACTTTGTGCTGGAAAAGTTAACACTTCCCCCTTTTGAACCAGCAGCAACAGCAGACTTACAGTTCTTATCTTGGAAAACTGCTTTCCTGCTTGCAATCACTTCAGCAAGAAGGGTATCTGAGTTACAGGCATTAATGGCGGTACAGCCCTTCCTTATCTTCCATCAGGATAGAGTGTCTCTGAGAACTAACCCTACTTTTATGCCAAAAGTGGTCTCCAGAGTATCATTGAACCAAGCGATTCATTTACCTACATTCTTCCCCAACCCACAGAACAGGGGGGAAAGACTACTACATACCTTGGATGTACACAGACAATTACGCTACTATCTGGACAGAACTAAGACCAACAGGAAAACTGACCAGCTTCTGGTAGCATATGCAACAGGAATGCAAGGAAAAGCAATTTCAAAACAGACAATCTCAAAATGGATAGGAAATTGCATTAGATTTTGCTACTCTTTTCATGGAAAGGCAACTCCAGAAAATATCAGGCCTCACTCCACAAGAGCTACAGCCACCACTACAGCTTTCCTACGAGGAGTGGCTACCAAAGACATTTTAGAAGCTGCTACTTGGAGCTCCATGCATACATTTGCCAAGCATTATAATCTTCCCTTATACTCCAGATCCCGAGCAGGTTTTGCAACTGCTGTTTTGCAAGGGATCTTAACTACACCATCTTTAGCTTAGTGCCTCCTCCCCCAGTTTGGCTATGGTATTCTACCCATATGTTAGGACTGCAGATGCATCCTTGAAGGACACAGTACAGTTTTGTACCTACCATAAATGTAGATGTCCGATAGGCATGCATCTGCAGTCAGGATTACCTACCCTCCTTCCCCTCTGTGGTATTCCTAGGGTATTTACCCCCCTTTTAGCTAGCTGGGGGAATCTATTATGGTGTATTTGTTTGTATATATGTATATATATTCTCTTATTGTTTGCTCTCTACTGTTTGGAATTATTTGCATTTATCCAAATTTAGCCTTCCTAGAGGGCACCTGGCATCTGGGGCAAGAAACACTGAGGAAAATGGCGTCGGCTGATGCCTTTATACCCAATACACAGCAGCTATGACGTCAGGTGAAGTGCGACATCAGCCGAGGCCAGACCCAGACTTTGGAATCCGGCCAACCGAAGGGCTGCCTGAGGCAGGACAACCCATATGTTAGGACTGCAGATGCATGCCTATCGGACATCTACATTTATGGTAGGTACAAAACTGTACTTTCCTGTCCTTCTATTACTTACTAATGTTGAATTAAATCCTGTCCTTTCCATCATATTCCTTATACTTTGAGAATTTTTGTATATTACTTTTGGACTTATCTTTGTTATTTCCTCAATATCAGTAAGTGATAATAATTTATTCCACTCTCTCTGTAATATGTCCCTCACATTACAATTAGAGGAATTATATTCTATCACCAAGCTTTTTTGAAACACCTCTGATGTGTTATCACATTCATCTTGCATATTAATATTGTACCCCATGCCTTTGACAGGTTTGAACCTATCCAACCTACCTTTTTCAACTTCCTTTCTTATTTTTTTCCACAAAAATTTTGGGGTACCCTCTATCTAGAAACATTTTTTCTAACTTATTGCATTCCTTTAAAAAATCTACATCCAAACTAGACATTCTAGAGCCCCTTACAAATTGCCCCTTTACTAAATTTCTTTTACAATGTAGGGGATGGGCGCTTTCATAATGTAGGAAGGAATTAACTTGGGTGTCTTTTCTAAACACCCTGGTTTCATATTTTTGATTAATTTTATAAACTTCCACATCTAGATATTGTAACACATCAGAACTGATATTGTATGTAAACCTCAGAAAATTAGTAGTTTTGTTTAAGTATTCCATAAATTCTACAAATTTGTCTTGTCCCCCAGTCCATGAGATGACTATGTCATCTAAAAATCTTCGATATAATATCCAACAATTTTGAAATATAGAATTTAAAATGAATTTCTCTTCCCGTTTAGATAACACTATATTAGCATATGTGGGTGCACATGCTGCCCCCATGGAGACACCTTGTTTTTGCTGAAAATATTCACCATCAAATATAAGAAGGTTATATTTCAGTATTGTCTCCATGAGTGCTACAGTTACTATTTATTCATTCTGTGTCAATACTTTGTCTAGGAAAACACTTTCTTCAAACATTTCCATGCCCTTATAATGTGGAATACTTGAGAATAAATCTACTATATCTATAGTAATAAACAATAATTCATCTCTGTAAAGATCGGGTGCAAGTTCCTTTAGGAAATCCCAAGAGTCTTTTAGGATGGTTTTATTGTTTACCCATATATGCTTAGTTTTCAAATCCACATATTTTGCCAATGGTAAAGTTTTAGAACCCTCCGCAGACACAATAGGCCTGAGGGGTGGATCTATCAAGTTTTTATGGATTTTGGGAATACCAAAAATAGTTGCTATCCTAGGCTTACTTACATATAGAAATTTAAGAATATTATTATCTATTACATTTTCACACATAAAATCTTGTAACATCATATCTATGTGTTGGTAAGCCACATTCACTTAATTTCTGGAAACAATTACATATTTCTTTTCATCCCTCAATATTGAATTCATTTTCCTTCATACAATATATTGTCCATAATAACTATTCCCCCTCCCTTGTCTGGTTTCATAATTCTTACTTGATGGTTATTTCTTAACTCATTCAATACATCGTTTTCTTCTTTACTAAGATTGAAAATATTGTTTATTTCAATTTTGATCCTGTGATTTTCTAACTTCATTTTCTAATATTGCTTCAAAATCCTAGTTAGATCACCTTTATTAAAGGGTATGTGTACCTGTTTTTTATTAAATTGAGTGGATTTCCACTTTTGGGTTTCCCGTTTTTGGCTCACTGCACTCTCTTTGGATTTATTGGTACTTTCGAGTGCTTTTCACTTTGGCATTTCTTAGTATTATACAAAGTGACAAGTTCCCTATATAAAGCAGAGTCCTTAGAGATGTTAGGGAACTTTGTAATACGTAATCCTAGGGGCACTATTTCTCTGCTTAAACAGCAGGAAAGATAAAAGTTATCATATTGTAAATTTTTAAAAATAAAAAACAGTCTTTCCAAATCAAAAATCTTCTGCTTTAGGTGGATACTAGCAGACGAATGTTTAACAGTAAAGTATTCCGTTGAATTCTGTGCCTTGAAAACTTCTGTAAAAGGGTTGTCAATATTGTCTGTATTGAAGAAGGACAGCAAATTCTCTGAGGTCAAGTGATATGACTGTGCAGCAGTTATGGTTGGTTGTGAAATACTGAGTGGAACAGCTCGTGTAGACCCATCCTGATGCTGAAACTGTACAGGAGTAATGGTCGGTTGTGAAATACCGAGTGGAACAGCTCGAGTAGACTCAACCTGATGCTGCAACTGAAAGGATTTATTAGCCTCAGATACACTTGAATAAGTTAAGTAATTATTCCTGGTAAATGTAGAAGGTAGTTGCAAGTTATCATGTTGTGTATTAGGTGCAACATTAATATAAATGTTCGAAGCAGCTCTTGTAATGACAGCATCAGAAACCTGACGCTGTGTAACAAGCGAAGATGAGGCGGGAATAACTGTAGCAGCAGCCGTTAACGAACTAAGCGTGCAGTTCAAGTTAGAGGCAGGAAACGCTGCTGTAGCTGAACAGTATTCAGGGCCAGTCGCAAAAGAATTATTAAGTAAATACCTTAATTGAATGCCCGTATCCAAGTGTTTGGCCATCTCTGGAGTAAAATTAGGAACAGCAGGCACAACACGATAGGAGGAAGTAATGTTCTGGTTGAAAGTAGAGTTATTGGCAGTTGAAGACGTAACTGTTGAAGTAGTGGAAACATTAGTAGATAAGCTAATGTTGGCACCATTAAAATTATGAATAGCGCTGACAAGACCCATCGAAGGAACAGCTGTGTTGGTGGAAATACTAGCAGAATGATAAGCGTTGACAACGTTCATACTTTGTACAGTGCTGCTCAAATCCGTCAATGGAACTGTTGTGTTAGTAGCGCTACCAAGACCCATCGAAGAAACTGCTGTGTTGTTAGAAATACTGGCAGAATGATAAGCGTTGACATTGTTAGTATTCTGTACAGTGCTGCTCAAATTCATCAAGGGAACAGTTACATTATTAGAAATTAGCGAGTGTATCTGAGGCTAATAACTCATCCTTTCAGTTGCAGCATCAGGTTGAGTCTACTCGAGCTGTTCCACTCAGTATTTCACAACCAACCATAACTCCTGCACAGTCATATCACTTGACCTCAGAGAATTTGCTGTCCTTCATCAATACAGACAATACTGACAACCCTTTTACAGAAGTTTTCAATGCACAGAATTCAACGGAATTCTTTACTGTTAAACATTCGTCTGCTAGTATCCACCTAAAGCAGAAGAATTTTGATTTGGAAATACAGTTTTTTATTTTAAAAAATTTACAATATGATAACTTTTATCTTTCCTGCTGTTTAAGCAGAGAAATAGTGCTCCTAATTGTACGTATTACAAAGTTCCCTAACAACATCTCTAAGGACTCTGCTTTATATAGGGAACTTGTCACTTTGTATAATACAACTGGTCTCATTGTAATTAGAGCACTCATAGACCATAACAAACTTAGATTATTACAAATCAGTAAGGACATTCAAGTACCATATGCAGAAATCATTAAACACCCTGATTTACAATTTTCTTTACACATTTTGAATATTATCCATCCCAGGGTGACAAGACACGTAGCCACTATTGTTCACAGGAAAAAACTCAAACTACAAAGGGATATTATTCAATATCAACGCAATAGAGCCTATCCCTTAGCTTCGGAAGGGGGGTTCAGATTCCTATA